>NC_136620.1:34525453-34707953 GCF_933228915.1 Telmatherina bonti | reverse complement strand
CAATCTCCTTCCGGAGGTCGACCATGAAGCCCCACGCAAGACAAACTTGTTTCCTTATGTCCGTTTTTTTTCTCGGCGTCACTGCAGATCTGCACTGTAAGTTTGATTACTTTTTACACTGGCATTAGTGACTATTTAGATCAGACATGACAGAACTTCACGCTAAATTTGGGCAATGATTGTATATGACAAAAGTCTGAAATGGCTCCGCATGTTCACAGCAGCCTTTCACCTATTTGCACAAGTGCCAAACCTGTGGTTAATCATATAGGACAGAGGTAGGCAAGTTCTTTTTGTGGAGAACTCCAGTCCTGCAGGCTTTTGATGTTTCCCTGCATCCCACACTTCATTCAGTTCTGCTTAGTGACTCATTCCTTTGAATAAGATATGTTGAAACAGAAAAAACATCTAAAACTTGCAGGACTGTGGCTGATCTTGCCTCATTGCATAATAACAAGAATGAATGGATGATTCTTTATGACACAGATTCAGTGCTTGGCTCTCATCTCCATGTAATTGCACATGTCAGACACTACAAAAGGCTTTTTATGAGAGCTAGAAGGGAGATCGTTTTTTTTTGTTTTTTTGGGTTTTTTTTTTTTTATAGGTCGTTGTCACACCCCTAGATGGTTCACACCAATTAATCAAACCAGGGCTGAACAAATTCATCCTGAGTAGGTGAAAGAGCAAATAGGCTTGTTTCATTTTACACCCTGTAACCAAATGTTCGACTTTGGTGTGTCATTTAACTCAGGACTGAAATAGTCTGATATTTCAGTCCAATGTTTTATGACTTTTTGTAGCTCTGATTAGCTAAGAGTGGAGTCATAAATTAGATCAGCCTGTGTTTAATGTATTAGATTGTTGATTAACCTCTGTTCAGTTTGTGAATTGTTCACTTTTGCTTAGTTGCTCACATATTTGAGTTGAGACAGGGAACATACGGTTTGTTTCTTCACATGGCTGCATGTAAATGTGTTGAAATGCAAAACAACAACAACCTCAATTACCAATCTCTTGTTAAAGGTCTTCTTAATTTTTATTTAGTTCTTAAGAAGTTTATCAAGAAAATTCTGCATCAGAGTCACAGAAATGTTCTTATCTTTGCTTTTAGATTAATGAATGGCCATCCCTTCAGTTGAAAATTTGAATAGGTAAACTCATAAAAATGCCCATAAAAGGGCATTATACTGAACCCCAAAGACACAGAAAAGAGACAGGGACAGGAAAAACAAGTATAATTCAATTCAGTTCAGCTTTATTTGTATAGCGTCATTTCACAACAATGTTGTCACAGGGCACTTTCCATACACATCATTTCAAGCCAATTCATTCATAGCCTATAATAGAAACCAACTGATTTTATCGAATTCAATTTAATTCAATTCAACTTTATTTATATAGTGTCAAATCACAGCAATGCCATCTCCAGATGCTTTACAGACAGCAAAAAAAACCAAAACATAATGAAAGCCAATTCATGATAGCCTACATAAGGAAACCAAGAGATTGAGTTGGAATCATGACTTCAATCCAATCCCCGATCCTGAGCATGCACGAGGTGACAGTGGGAAGGAAAAAACTCCCTTTTAACAGGAAAAAAAACCTCTGGCAGAACCCGGCTCAGGGAGGGCAGCCATCTGCCTCGACTGGTTGGGGTGGAGAGGACAGGAAAGACAGATCAACATGTACAGCTGCACTTATTCAGGAAGACCTGAGGAAAAAAAGAGAAATAAGTTAGAGACGGCAATATTGTCATATATTTATACATTAATACAAGAATTATAAGTATAATAGAGAAAATAAAAAAAGAAGATAAAATAATGTGCAGTGAAACTTGTTTGTCTTCATTTTAAATGTTCTAAAGAATAACAAGATCAGATTCAGTTTATATAAAAGCAGTTTGATGTACAATTAGTTGTGACCCAACTTGGAGGGCAAGCCTCCTGTTTGGTCCCAAAACTGCATCAGGATGCAGATAGAGTGGCTGAGGGGGGATAGTAAACTCTAAAATAAATATTCAAGTCCTTGGATTTTCCTTATACGAACTAAATTTCCTTTTGCTGCGTCTAAACATATCAAGTATTGTTTTAAAACATCTGTGGTGCACTTAGTGGTAGAGCGAGAGAATGCATGTGATGACATAAAACCACTTGGTGAGGCTAAAGGTTGGTTAGTAGTGATATTAACCCTTTATAGGGCACTCAATGAAATACCTTGAAATAAGAAATTTTAACCTAAAATTGTCCTTCTCGTACAAACCAAGACCTCCATTCTGTTGTTACATTAACAAAGAAAATAGTTTCATGGTGAATATGAAATAAAACATAGTGACCAAAAATAGTCACTTGCCCCATAAAGGGTTAACCCTGATTTCAAGGCACAATCTCAATTTCCCAATGCATCTAATCACCAGAAATAGGTCACTGTTGTTGAAATATTAATTGAAAGATATCTAAAATGAGTCATGCGTCTTCGACATGTTGATGGAGGCACTTGCCCACAGAGCTGCTCCGTAATCCTGGGAGGAAACAGTTGGAAACCGATATGATAAGGCCGCTTTAATGTGCACAGATGATTTTAGCAACACAATCAAATTAATTCACCCCCCTTTTAACCGACTTGTTGAATAATGAAATGAAATGAAAAATTAAATGGAAAAAAAAGAAAAAGAATTAAATGAAAAAAAAATTAAATGGAAAAAGAGAAATGAAAAAAAAAGAAAAATATATTTTTCCCATCTGGTAATTTGTAACATTAATACCAAATCTAAAATATTTTACACTGTTTTATTTAAAAAAAAAAAAAAAAAAAAAAGCTTTATAAAGTATATTTTTTATTTTTGCATTAACTTTATAGAGTTATTTTTCAAAGATCTGGCAAATATTATTTTTTTTACAGTTTTAAGAACTGCACAGCAGAAGCAATGACTGTTCAAACATGTCAGCAATCAAATATTCGTAAGACTCCTCCTGAGTGTTTCCAGGTGAGAACAAATCAGGTTAGACGGTGGCGTAGTGGTTAGCACTGTGGCCTCACAGCAAGATAGTCCCTGGCTAGAGCCTCAGCTCGGGGGAGGTTTGACCAGCCTTTCTGTGTGGAGCCTGCATGTTTGCCCCATGTATGCATGGGTTCTCCCCAGGTACTCTGGCTTCCTCCCACCCACAAGACATGTGTGTCAGGTTCATTGCTATGGTAACTGATCACTTCTCACATGTAAGTTGCTTTGGATGAAAGTGGCCAAATGACAATAGAATTGAGTAGAAAAACATCAGTAAAGATAATTCACCAATACTGTGTACCTTTTGTAATAATTAGGCAACAACCCAGTTGTTACACTTTACAGGAGTTGTGTTTTTCTTCACAAATATAAAACATTTAGTCTCTGGAAAGTTAGATTACCAAACAGTAAAATGTGAAATTTTGATTGATACTTAATATCCTGATAGCACCTGAAGTCCACACCAAGCTTGGAGATCTGAGAGGAGAGTATGTTACAGTAAAGGGGAAGGACGCAGGAGTCCACGCCTTCCTGGGTGTTCCATTTGCCAAGCCCCCCGTTGGTCCCGGTCTGAGACTGGCTGCACCTCAGCCTGCAGATCCATGGGAAGGAGTGAGAGACGCCACCAAGCAGCCACCCATGTAAAACACACGTGATTCAGTTTGGTACGACACAGTTGGAGGAATTCTGCTCAGTGCTTACTGATACAAATGTTTCTTTTGTGTTGCAGGTGCAGCCAAAGTAAAGAATATACGATGGAGATGCTTGAGCAAAGTGGTTCTGTCTTGTCAGAAGAACTGGAGGTTTCAGAAGACTGCCTTTACCTCAACATTTACACTCCTGCAAACAGACCCCACAACGCCAAGCTCCCAGTAAGATGCTTTTCCTCCAAGTTTGTTTCATTCCCTTTATTTTAGTTATTTCATTCAGATTTGGTTTGTAATGATTCTGAAGAAGAAGAATTCAGTAAGACAGAAGAAACTGTGACGATCTGATTTACAACAGGATTATGTCAAAATCTTAAGTGAGATCTTGGTGTTTGTTGCTATTAGTGTTATGATATAGCATGACAGGAGTTACTCTTTAATTTGACGTCTGACACAACGATTTCATTATTTTTCTAGGTCATGGTGTGGATCCACGGAGGTGGCTTTGCTATTGGATCTGCTTCAGTGTATGATGGTTCTGCCATGGCTGCGTACCAGGATGTAGTTGTGGTTCTAATCCAGTACAGACTGGGACTCCTGGGCTTCCTCAGGTAACTCTGTCTCCAAGCTCACTCAGAACATGTTGTGGTTTTATTTTGCTGCTTTTAATCAGATCTGTGCCACACATCAATAAGTGTTTTGTTCCTGTGTCGTGTCCAGCACTGGAGACGAGCACATTCCAGGGAACTTTGGTCTGCTGGACCAGGTACAAGCCCTGAGGTGGATCAAGGAGAACATTCACAGCTTTGGAGGAAACCCAGATTTGGTCACCATATTTGGGGAATCTGCTGGTGGAGTGAGCGTTTCCCTCCTGGTAAGGGTTAATCTGCAGATACAGACCATAGATAAAAAGAATAAAACAAAGATCAGTTATGTCATTGCATGAACCTTGTTCTGTTTTGTGTTACTTGAACCACCAGCTTCTCTCACCGCTGTCTGATGGGCTGTTCCACCGTGCCATTGCTGAGAGTGGTACGGCTGCAATGGATTTACTTGTGGGGGGTGATCCTGTCCCAGTGATGCGGGTTAGTGATCCATGTTTATTTGTGTGTGTGGAAACTCTTTTGTATGTGCGGAAAAAAATCACAATATAGATTTTTTTTACTTTTTATAAATTAAATTGCATTTGCTTTCAGGCGGCTGCCAATGCCTCCGGTTGTAGCCACGAAAGCACAAAGAAGATCAGTGAATGCTTGAGAAGCCTCGATGCGGATGCCATGACCGCGCTCGTAAAGGTAAGATGCTGTCAGAAACACTGATGTACTGAAACTGCATTTGTCTTGTACAAGATTATTAGTATTTATCTCTCCTAAAGCTGTTTATGATGTGGTTTTTACCTCCCATTTTTACACTTTTAATTGTCACAAGGACGTGAGTTTGAGATTTAATGTATATATTGATGGACACTTCCTGACAAAACCTCCAAATGAGCTGTTTGAAGAACAAAGGCTCATCACCGTGCCGTTTATGACTGGCATTAATAACCACGAGGGGGGATGGCTTCTGACTAATGTAAGTACAATATAGCTTCTGATCATTTCCAGAAAATAATGTGCCATGTTTTCTTGTGTGCATCTGACATGCAAATTGAATTTGGATGTCCTTTGTTTAGTACTTTGCTCCACCAAACTGGCCAGAAGGTATGGATCAGGAGAACATAGTGGACTTTCTGTCTATGTTCTACCCCAGTGTAAGACAGTCTCTGCCTGATGTTAACCTCTTTATTTTCCTCTTTGTGCTGATGTTTCTTTGACAAGTGTTTCTTCTCTAAAGCCCAAAGATGCAGTCATGAAAGATCTGATTGTAAGGGAATATGTTGGGTCTGGTGAAGACCGTGTGAAAAACAGAGATGGATTCACTGAGATGATCGGAGACATGTATTTCACTATTGGAGCCATTAAAACTGCAAATGCCCACAGAAGTAATTTTTATACACAAGTATGTAAATAAATCATAGAGCCTCGAGTCATGACTAAGTCTTACATCCACCGTCTTGTCTACTTTTAGATGCAGGCGTTCCTGTATACCTGTATGAGTTCCAGCATCCTCCATCATTCCTGCAGAAAAACAGGCCCAGCTTTGTTAAGAGTGATCATTCCGATGAGATCTTTATAGTGCTGGGGTCTTGCTTCACAACCACTCACGTAAAACTAACTGGTAAGTTATCTTTACAGGCTCTATCATATCTGGTTTATCTTTTGCCTCTAGAGTGCAAAGTTTTTCACAAGTCTGTCATTTTAGATGTGTGTCCTGAAGAGGAGCAAGAGCTTAGCAAGACCATGATGAGCTACTGGAGCAACTTTGCTCGTACAGGGTAGGAATAACTGCTCATGAAAGATAATAGTTTGCACAGAGTGACCTGAGTCTTTAAAAACTCTTATTTACGTGCGCAGATCTCCTAATGGGGACGGCCTTGTTCACTGGCCAAAGTACGGAGCAGATGAGGAGTATCTGTCCATTGATTTAAACGAGCAGGTAGTCGCTCAGCACCTGAGGAAGAACCGGTTCATCTTCAGGACTGAAATCCTGCCAGAGAAGATCCGGCAAAGTGAAAAGGGTATGAAGCACATTGAGTGGTAGAACCGTCACATCTGTAGATGGAGAGTCTACACATCTGCATTAATTGTTCACATTAGCACAATTTGAAGGCATGAAGCTTCAGTTCATAGTATTATTATTATTATTATTATTATTATTGGGATTTTGCATTTACACAAATAAGTGTCCATGGGAGCATTAATGGCTTAATATACCAACACAGGTCTTGAAATAAAAACCTTCATAAACTCTGATTCTAGTAACCAGGTTTGCTTAAAATCCTGTGCAAGAAAAACTGCTTTTTATGCATTTTCAGTAAATTGTAACATTCTTTGTACTTTATCTTGGCCAGCTGTATATATTGGACAAAAGATGCAAATTGGTTTTCAATAAATATTAAAATGTTAAACAATTACAGCTAAAAACAATGAACATTGTTTCTTGTATTTTATCTCATCTCATTTCTGGACGTTAATCTATAATTTAGTAGCAACAACCCAGATGTTGGAATTTTTTAAAGAGCTGTTTCTTTTTGGCAAATGTAAAATATTTTCTTTCTGGGAGATTTTATAGAAAAACTGCAAAACGTTTATTTTTGATTCTGTTTATTTTCTTGGTAGCTCTGGAAGTCCAGACAAAGCTCGGGAGCCTGAGAGGAGAGTATTTGAGGGTGAAGGGAAAGAGCATGGGGGTCCACGCCTTCCTGGGTGTTCCATTTGCCAAGCCCCCTGTCGGTCCCGGTCTGAGACTGGCTGCACCTCAGCCTGCAGATCCATGGCAAGGAGTGAGAGACGCCACCAAGCAGCCACCCATGTAAAACATGTGATTTAGTTTGATACGACACAGTCAGAGCAATTCTGCTCAGTGCTTACTGACAAGTCTGTTTTTTTTTTTTAGGTGCATTCAAAATAAAGACCTTTCTTCAGATATGGCAGAGTTATTTGGTGGCTTACTGGTAGATATACCAGACATTTCAGAGGACTGCCTTTACCTCAACATTTACACTCCTGCAAACAGACCCCACAATGCCAAGCTCCCAGTAAGAAGCCTTTGCTCTAAGTTTCTGTTTCATTCTATTTAATTATTTTTAATTCAGCTTTAAAGGTTTTTGGAGTTGGGCTGTAATGATTCTGAAGATTTGTTTGGTCATGATTATTATCTGATTGAGCACAGAATAATATTGAAATCTTAAGTGAGATCCTTGTGTTTGTTGCTATTAATTTTATGAATTAGGATGACGGGAGTTACTCTTCTTGTGGGCTCACCATCTTCAGAGGAGCTGTAGGGGTCAGGTGCAGTGTGAGCTGTGCAGCAGCTAGAGGTGGGGACCCTGGCAGTCCGATCCTCAGCTGCAGAAACTGGCTCAGGGACGTGGAATTTCACCTCTTTGGTGGGGAAGGAGCCTGACCTTGTGCGCGAGGCTGAGCGATTCCGGCTGGATATAGTTGGACTCACTTCAACGCATGGCTTAGGCTTTGGAACCAGTACCCTCGAGAGGGGCTGGACCTTCCTTAACTCTGGAGTTGGTCATGGTGAGAGGCGCCGAGCAGGTGTTGATATTCTCATTAGCCCCCGGCTTGGTGCGTGTACAGTGGGGTTTACCCCAGTGGACGAAAGGGTAGTTTCACGACGGGTGGGGGGACGGGTCCTGACTGCTGTCTGTGCCTATGCACCAAACAGCATTTCAGAGTACCCACCCTTTCTGGGGTCCTTGGAGGGAGTGCTGGAGGGTGCTCCTCTTGGGGACTCCATTGTTTTGCTGGGGGACTTCAATGCTCACGTGGGCAATGAAAGTGAGAGGGAGTGATTGGGAGGCATGCCCCCCCGGCCCCCGAACCCAAATGGTGTTTTGTTGTTGGACTTCTGTGCTCGTCATGGATTGTCCCTAACGAACACCATGTTCCAACATAAGGGTGTCCATATCTACACCTGGCATCAGGACTCCCTTTTGCCGCAGTTCGATGATTGATTTTGTAATCATATCATTGGACCTGCGGCCACATGCCTCAGACACTCGGGTGAAGAGGGGGGCGGAGCTGTCAACTGATCACCACCTGGTGGTGATTTGGCACAGGTGGTGGGCGAGGAAGCCGGTCAGATCTGGCAGGCCCAAACGTGTTCTGAAGGTCTGCTGGGAATGTCTGGCAGAGTCCCCCATCAGAGCGAGCTTCAACTCCCACCTTCAGCAGAGGTTCAGCCATGTCCCGAGTGAGGCAGGGGACATTGAGTCCGAGTGGGCTGTGTTCCATGCCTCTGTCGTTGAGGCAGCCAGCCGGAGTTGTGGCCATAAGGTCATTGGTGCCTGTTGTGGCGGTAATCCCAGAACTCGTTGGTGGACACCAGCAGTGAGTGACGCTGTCAAGCTGAAGGAGTCCTACTGGGCCTTCTTGGCCTGTGGGACTCTGGAGGCAGCTGATTGGTACCAACAGTAAAACCGGCATGCAGCTTCAGCTGTCACCAAGGAAAAAACTCGGGCAGGGGAGGATGAGATCTGCCTGGAGTTCCTTAAGGCTCTGGATGCTGTGTGGCTGTCCTGGCTGACACGCCTCTGCAGCATCATGTGGACATCGTGGACAGTGGCTCTGGACAGACAGACTGGATGGTGGTCCCCCTTTTTAAGAAAGGGGACCGAAGGGTGTGTTCCAATTACAGAGGAACCACAATCCTCAGCCACCCCGGTAAGGTCTATTCAGGGGTCCTGGAGAGGAGGGTCCATTGGATAATTGAATCTTGTATTGAGGAGGAGAAGTCTGGTTTTCGTCCTGGTCGCGGAACAGTGGAGCAGCTCTGTTCCCTCTTTGGGGTCCTGGAGGGGGCATGGGAGTTTGCCCAACCAGTCTACATGGGCTTTGTGGACCTGGAGAAGGCATTCGACCGAGTCCCCAGGGGACTTCTGTGGGGGGTATGGGGTACCAGACCCCCTTATTCAAGCTGACCGGTCCCTGTATGATAGGTGTCAGAGCTTGGTCCACATTGCTGGGAGTAAGTCGGATTCATTTCCGGTGTGGGTTGGATTCCACCAGTGCTGCTCTTTATCACCGATTCTGTTCATAACTTTTATGGACAGAAATTCTCGGCGCAGCTGAAATGTTGAGAAGATGTGGTGTGGTGGCCTCAGGATTGGGTCTCTGCTTTTTGCGGATGACATGGTCCTGTTGGCGTCATCTGGTCGTGCTCACCAGCTCTCACTTGAGTGATTCGCAGGGGAGTGTGAAGCGGCCGGGGGCGGGGGAATCAGCACCTCCAAATCTGAGGTCATGGTCCTCAGCCGGAATAGGGTGGATTGCCCTCTCCGGGTCGGGAGTGGGGTCCTGCCTCAAGTGGAGGAGTTTAAATATCTCTGTCTTGTTCACAAGTGAGGGAAGGATGGAGCGCGAGATCGACAGATGGATTGATGCGGCGTCTGCAGTAATGTGGACTCTGCACCGGTCTGTCGTGGTGAAGAAGGAGCTGAGCCAGAAGGCAAAGCTCTCAATTTACCAGTCGATCTATGTTCCTACCCTCACCTATGGTCATGGGTTGTGGGTCGTGACTAAAAGAACGAGATCTCGTATACAGGCAGCTGAAATGAATTTCCACCGCAGGGTGGCCAGGCTCTCCCTTAGAGATAGGGTGAGGAGCTCGGTCATCCGGGAGGGGCTCAGAGTAGGGCCGCTGCTCCACTGCATCAAGAGGAGCCAGTTGAGGTGGTTTGGGCATCTGGTCACGATGCCTCCTAGACGCCTCCCTGGTGAGGTGTACTGGGCACGTCCCTCCGGGAGGAGACAAAGGGGGAGACGCAGGATACGCTGGAGGGATTATATCTCTCGGCTGGCCAGCGAATGCCTCGGGATCCCCCTCGCAGAGTTGGCAAATGTGGCTGGGGAGAGGGAAGTCTGGGCTTCCCTGCTTAGGCTGCTGCCCCTGTGACCCAACCCCAGATACGCGGTAGAAGATGGAGTATCCATTTTCTGCCGCTTATCCAGACGGAGTAGTAACTCTTTGATTTGATGTCTAACAGAACAATTTTATTATTTTTTTAGGTCATGGTGTGGATCCATGGAGGTGGCCTCTCTATGGGATTTGCCTCTATGTTTGATGGTTCTGCCATGGCTGCGTACCAGGATGTGGTTGTGGTTGCCATCCAGTACAGACTGGGACTTCTGGGCTTCCTCAGGTAACTCTGTCTCCAAGCTCACTCAGAACATGTTGTGGTTTTATTTCGCTGCTTTTAATCAGATCTGTGCCACACATCAACAAGTGTTTTGTACCTGTGTCATGTCCAGCACTGGAGACGAGCACATTCCAGGGAACTTTGGTCTGCTGGACCAGGTACAAGCCCTGAGGTGGATCAAGGAGAACATTCACAGCTTTGGGGGAAACCCAGATTTGGTCACCATATTTGGGGAATCTGCTGGTGGAGTGAGCGTTTCCCTCCTGGTAAGGATTAATCTGCAGATAGAGACCATTAATAAAAAGATCAGTTATGTCATTGCACGAACCTTGTTCTGTTTTGTGTTACTTGAACCACCAGCTTCTCTCACCGCTGTCTGATGGGCTGTTCCACCGTGCCATTGCTGAGAGTGGTACGGCTGCAATGGATTTACTTGTGGGGAAGGATCCTGTTCCAATGATGCAGGTGAGTTATCCATGTTTACTGGTATGAAAACATCTTTGCAATGTTTTGATAACATTACTGTATGAATTTTCAGTTTTAATGAAAGATGTTTTATGTACTCAGGCGGCTGCCATAGCCTCCGACTGTAGCCATGAAAGCACAAAGAAGATCAGTGAATGCATGAGAAACCTTGATATAGACACCATAATTGAACTTGGGAAGGTGAGATGTGAGAAAATACTGATATAATGAGGTGGAATTTGTTTTCTGCAACATTTTTTAGTGTTTTGATCTCTGCTGTAGTTGTTTCTCATGTTGTCTCCACTCATACTTTTACACATTTTATTGTCTGAAGAATCCATTTGCAACATTTCCTGTGAATGTTGATGGACACTTCCTGACAAAACCAGTGAGTGAGCTGTTTGAAAAGCATGAACTCATCACTGTGCCTTTCATGACTGGAATTAATGACCATGAAGGTGGATATCTTTTGACTAATGTAAGTATTACATGGCCTCTGATCAATATTTGTGAAGAATTTACTGATGTGAACAAAAGCCAGTCAGATCTAAATCTGCTTTGCCTTATTGTAAAATATCTGATATTGTACAATATCTTATTGTAAATATCTGTGAATTTCATTTGTGTCTTTGTTCAGGTCTTAGCTCCTCCAAACTGGACAGAAGGAATGGATCGAGAGCCTGTTGTGGACTTGCTGTCTATATTTTACCCTAATGTAAGACATCTGCCTGACGTTTCTCTCACTTCTTACCAAATTGTAATATTGTGTCTTTGACAAGTGTTTCTCCTCTAAAGCCCAAAGATGCAGTTGTGAAAGATCTGATTGTAGATGAGTATGTTGGGTCTGGCGAAGACTGTGTGAGAAACAGAGATAGATTCACTGAGATGATGGGAGATTTATTTTTCACTACTGGAGCCATTAAAACCGCAAATGCTCACAGAGGTAACTTTTATACACAATTATGCAAAGAAAAAAAAATCAAAGAGCCTCTATTTAATGCTAACAGTTGCATCAACCCTCTTGTCTACCACTAGATGCAGGCGCTCCTGTATATTTGTATGAATTCCAGTATCCTCCCACATTCATGCGAAAAAGAAAGCCCAGCTTTTTGAGAAGTGATCATGGAGACGAGATCTTCATAGTGCTGGGATTTTGCTTTACAACTACCCATGCAAAATTATCTGGTAGGCGCACTTAATACGCAACATACTTTGATTGTGTTTCTGTTCCTAGAGAGCAAAGGGTTTTCACAAGTCTGTCATTTTAGATGTGTGTCCTGAAGAGGAGCAAGAGCTTAGCAAGACCATGATGCGCTACTGGAGCAACTTTGCTCGTACAGGGTAGGAATAACTGCTCATGAAAGATAATAGTTTGCACAGAGTGACCTGAGTCTTTAAAAACGCTTATTTACGTGCGCAGATCTCCTAATGGGGACGGCCTTGTTCACTGGCCAAAGTACGGAGCAGATGAGGAGTATCTGTCCATTGATTTAAACGAGCAGGTAGTCGCTCAGCACCTGAGGAAGAACCAGTTCATCTTCCTGACTGAAATCCTGCCAGAGAAGATCCAGCAAAGTGAAAAGGGTATGAAGCACATTGAGTGGTAGAACCGTCACATCTGTAGATGGAGAGTCTACACATCTGTATTAATTGTTCACATTAGCACAATTTGAAGGCATTTGGCTTTAGTTCATACTAATCATGATATTATTAAAATGGAAAATGTACATTTGCACAATGTTATTTATACCTTAAGAATTTAGATTTTTTCATGGTTATGAATTTATACTAAATGTTGTCTGAGAAATCAGAAAAAAATGGTTGCAATAATTACTTCGTTGTGGTCTTTGAGAAAAAAATCAAGTAAAAAAACAGCTACATAAAGTCTGATATGCTCAACCAGGATTATCATAAATCAACTTTTTTGGGATCAAATATGAACCATAAGCAAGATATTTTTACATACTAAAAGTCAGCTTTTCATCTATATTCAGTTGATATCTACATAATCTGTTTATTATGTTAAAATCAAAATGTAAATGTAGAACTGGAGAAAGAAAGGAAGAGCATAATTTGATCTGTTAATCTTTTCTTCAAATTAATCACCTTTAAAAAAAAAAAAAAAAAATCAAATGTTGTATTTAGAAACAGTCTGAACTGGTTCGTGTACAGATGGATGATTCCCTCTCGCTGCTTCCGCCAAATAATCTACTTAATAAACTGATAGAGAATAATAATAATAATTTGTATGTCAGTAAATTATATACAGTAGTATATATTATATACTCTGAAGGATGATGCATTTTCTAGCTTATTCTGTCTACTCAGGAGTTTAAGGTTGGATTTTTAGAAATAAATTAAAAAGTCTTTTTTCAGCTACTAAACAGATCATTTTAGTTATAGTGACTCGAGCTGATTATAAAAGCATAAGTTAAAATACTGAAGGACGAAAACTTCCAGTTTGTTTCATCACACGACTGGATCTGCATTCAGATGCAGATAATTGTAAGCAAATCCACCTGAAAAGCGAATACAACTTTTGCTTGTATAATCATTCAGCAACAGACTAAATGTTGCATTTTTATGGGAGAAAATGTGAAATATTTTCTCTCTGGGAGATTCTATAGAAAATCTGTGAAATGTTCAGTTTTGATTCTGTTTAATATCTTGGTAGCACTGGAAGTCCAGACAAAGCTCGGGAGCCTGAGAGGAGAGTATGTGAGGGTGAAGGGAAAGCGCACGGGGGTCCACGCCTTCCTGGGTGTTCCATTTGCCAAGCCCCCTGTCGGTCCAGGTCTGAGACTGGCTGCACCTCAGCCTGCAGATCCATGGCAAGGAGTGAGAGACGCCACCAAGCAGCCACCCATGTAAAACATGTGATTTAGTTTGATACGACACAGTCAGAGCAATTCTGCTCAGTGCTTACTGATAAAAATGTTTCTTTTTCAGGTGCATTCAAAATGTAGAAATTGTTCAAGATCTGCTGAAGAAAATAGATGCCTGGAAGGTAGATCTACCGGACATTTCAGAGGACTGCCTTTACCTCAACATTTACACTCCTGCAAACAGACCCCACAATGCCAAGCTCCCAGTAAGAAGCCTTTCCTCTAAGTTCCTGTTTTATTCTCTTTATATTAGTTATTTCCTTCAGATTTGGTTTGTAATGATTCTGAAGATTTGTTTGGTCATGATTATGATCTGATTGAGCACAGAATAACATTGAAATCTGAAGTGAGATCCGGATGTTTGTTGCTATTAGTTTTATGATATAGCATGACAGTAGTTACTCTTTAATTTGATATCTGACACAACGATTTCATTATTTTCCTAGGTCATGGTGTGGATCCACGGAGGTGGCTTTGCTATTGGATCTGCTTCAGTGTATGATGGTTCTGCCATGGCTGCGTACCAGGATGTAGTTGTGGTTCTAATCCAGTACAGACTGGGACTCCTGGGCTTCCTCAGGTAACTCTGTCTCCAAGCTCACTCAGAACATGTTGTGGTTTTATTTTGCTGCTTTTAATCAGATCTGTGCCACACATCAATAAGTGTTTTGTTCCTGTGTCATGTCCAGCACTGGAGACGAGCACATTCCAGGGAACTTTGGTCTGCTGGACCAGGTACAAGCCCTGAGGTGGATCAAGGAGAACATTCACAGCTTTGGAGGAAACCCAGATTTGGTCACCATATTTGGGGAATCTGCTGGTGGAGTGAGCGTTTCCCTCCTGGTAAGGGTTAATCTGCAGATAGAGACCATTAATGAAAAAGATCAGTTATGTCATTGCACGAACCTTGTTCTGTTTTGTGTTACTTGAACCACCAGCCTCTCTCACCGCTGTCTGATGGGCTGTTCCACCGTGCCATTGCTGAGAGTGGTACGGCTGCAATGGATTTCCTTGTGGGGGCGGATCCTGTCCCAGTGATGCAGGTGAGTCCAGTCCAAATAACTGGGTTATCCTTTTTTTTTTTTTTTTTTTTTTTTTTTTTTTAATGTAACCACTCTACAATGATTTTGAGAACAGGACACACTGTGATTTTTGCTATAAATGAATGTTTTATTTGTTTTCAGACACTTGCCAATGCATCCGGCTGTAGCCTTGAAAGCACAAAGAAGATCGCCGAATGCATGAGAAGCCTGGATTTAGACACCATACTCACACTAGGAAAGGTGAGATGTGAGAAAATACTAATCTTTCCATTTTCTCTCCTAAATGTATTGTTTATGTGGTCTTTACTTCTATTTTTACACATTTCACTGTCTCAAGGATCCACATGTCATACTTCCTGTAAATGTTGATGGACATTTCCTGACAAAACCTGTGAACGAGCTGTTTAAGAAACGTGAGGTCCTCACTGTGCCTTTCATGACTGGAATTAATAGTGATGAAGGGGGATGGTTAATGGCTCAGGCAAGTGGTCAAAATGTCCTAGTACATTTGTATTAACAATTAAGAGCGTTTAGAGCAATATATCATATCTCATATTTTTCTTTGTGCATGTCTGATATTTAATTTAAATGTGGGTCTTACTTTATTAGCATTTTGCACCTCCAAACTGGACAGAAGGAATGGATCGGAGTAACATTATGGACTTGCTGTCTATAGCCTACCCTAACGTAAGATGGTATTTAATAAATCATCATATTGTTGTGAAGTTTCTTTGACAGGTGATTTTCTTTTCTTTTCTGAAGCCCAAAGATGCATTTATCAAAGATCTGATAGCAGATGAGTATGTTGGGTCTGGTGAAGACCGCGTGAGAAACAGAGATGGATTCACTGAGATAATGGGAGATTTATTTTTCACCATTGGAGCCATTAAAACCGCAAATGCTCACAGAGGTACCTTTTATACAAAAATATATGTAAATAAATCAAAAATCTTCTATTCATAACTAACAGGTGCATCTACCCTCTTGTCTACTACTAGATGCAGGCGCTCCGGTATACCTGTATGAGTACCAGCACGCGCCGTCATTCCTGCGGAAAAACAGGCCCAGCTTTGCTGGGAGTGATCATGGAGATGAGATATTTATAGTGCTGGGATTTTGCTTCACAACTGCTCATGCAAAATTAACTGGTAAGTGTGCTTTATGGACACCATGATGGCTGGTCATTTTGTGTTTCTGCCTCTTCAGTGCAAAGAGTTTCACAAGTTTGTCATTTCAGACGCGTGTCCAAAGGATGAGGAGGAATTTAGCAAGAGCGTGATGAGCTACTGGGGCAATTTTGCTCGTACAGGGTAGGAATAACTTCTAATGCAAGATAATAGTTTGCACAGAGTGAACAGAGAGTCTCAAATAACTTGTGTTTATGTGTGCAGATCTCCTAATGGGGACGGCCTTGTTCACTGGCCAAAGTACGGAGCAGATGAGGAGTATCTGTCCATCGATTTAAAGGAGCAGGTAGTTGCTCAGCACCTGAGGAAGAACCGGTTCATCTTCATGACTGAAATCCTGCCAGAGAAGATCCGGCAGCATAAGGAGAGCGTGGAGCACAGCGAGCTGTAGTGATCATGTCTTCACTGTTTACGCCTTCATGTCGAAAGTGCATAGTTCAAGACATTACTGTTTCTGCATTTTTGATATCTCCTGAATGAACTTGAGTGTAAACTATAAGAACTTGTTCCTTTATGTTTTCCTGAATCAAATACTTCCTAATCCAAAGACACGCATGATAGGTTAATTGGTTACTCTAAACTACCCGTAGGAGTGAGTGTGAGTGGTTGTTTGTCTCTGTGTGGCCCTGCGATGGCCTGGCGAGCTGTCCAGGGTGGACACTGCCTTTCGCCCAAAGACTGCTGGGATAGGCTCCAGCTTCCCCGCGACCCTTCATTGGATTAAACAGTTAGGATAATGAATGAATGAATGAATCACATAAAAATATTACCGGACTCATATCTGGAAAAAATAAACCAACAAATGTTTTTTTTTTGTTTTTTAGGTCCTTTGAAAATTTTAAAAGGTTTCTGTTCAAAATCTACAATGCTAATCCACCATAAACACGATGTTAGCTGTTCATGTCGATGTCTATAACAGGTAAATAAGTCTCAACTGTAAAAAATGTCACTACTTCATCATGTCTACCGGAAACATCTAAAGCAGAATTAAAGACTTGTAAGAAAAAATAAAATCAACAACCAAGGTGACAAGGAGACTCTTTTCATTTTTTTGTATTTTTTATTTTATTACTGAGAAGAGCGCTTAAGCTGAAAAGCTCCCTGAAGTCTGATGTGAGCAGTTCAATAAGTCAAATATATTTACCATAAAACCAGGCATGTGGCATTGATAATAGTACAAAGCAACACATTTAAAAGGCAAATCATTCAAATAACTGGGTTTACAGACAGGAAATACATGTAAAAAATTTTAAATAATAAAATGTGGCAAACTAAGAATACTTTTTTTTTTCTCGTTTTTTGCAAATGTTAGTAAAGCTGCAGTCTGATACAAAAGTGCTGGCCACAGATGTTTAAACGATTCACCAAACTGCCCAGAAAAGTGCACTTGGAGTAGGAAAGCTAGTGGGAATCATCATCAGGCCTTAATGAGACATACAGACATTTACTTTGCACTTTCAGATGCACTTTGAGCTGTTAAGAATACTGATTAACAAGCTGTGTCTCATGTTGGATGTCAGTGGGACAGCTGGAGGGAATCATTTCACAGGTATTTAGCCAGGCAAACTCTGCGTCAGCCATTAAAGCAAACAACGAATCCACGACATTTCAGATTACAGAAGCACATAAACTGTATAAGTAGGATACTTCGATTAATTAGAGATTTTGTATAGGTATTTTCCATTGCAGTACATCTTTCCAGCTTACATAACAGGCTATTGTTTGCTGGGTGTGGTGACATTATAGCATGTGGGGACAACAGTCAAAGCAGAGTTCAAAGGGCAAAAACATTGTCAGCCTAAAACGCGGCTGATGTAACAGCAGGGTTTGATAAAACGGTGGGTCAGTAATGAGAATATTGTCCAGTTGTAAAATATACTTGTTTCGGTTAGATAAATGTATTCATCCAACTCAATCTGTTGGTTTCCATGTATAGGCTATTATGAATTGGCTTTCATTGTTTTTTTTCCTGTCTGTAAAGCGTCTTAAGATGGCATTGCCGTGAATTGACGCTATATAAATAAAGTTAAATTGAATTTAATTAATTGACTGTAGCTTTGCACCTTTTTGTAATACATCTGTCCTGTTTTATTGTGGCTAAATGTGTGGGTTTTTTTTTTTAACTACTGATGTCTCTACAGCAGAAACTAAAAACAACCTAAAAGCAAAGCATGCTGCTTTTATGAAAACATGTTCACATAGAGAGGATATGAGCACACAGTGACTATTAGATCTAAATAAAAGCAACATGCACTTTGTTGGGCAATGAATTTAGTATATTAGACTATACTGGACACCTCTATCTGCTTCAAGCGCTACGGAGTACAGACTTCTTTTTGGATTTACAGGCACAAACTGTCAAAACTTTATTAAGTGGTATCATTCTTTCTTTTCCTGCAGTGAAAAGAAAAAAAACAAACAAAAACATGTGACCCAGTATCACACTGCACTGGAAGATTAAGGCCATACCCAGGTGAGGTGATAGATAGTGACATGGTAGGCCTTTCATAGTGCACATATGGGAACAGACAGGAGTTATCCAGATCAGGGAGACGTAAGCAGCTCAAGTTAAGTAAAACCAAATATGAAACCGTTATAGACACAACCTGGAGTTAAGGTCATCAGCTATCATGTACAATGGTTGTGTTGTGGGAAGAGACTTAAAGCTTGGTGCATCAGGATGTCCACGACTGCATGTTGCGCAGCATTGCCTCAAACCGCTCCATGCTTGGGGCATGAGCGTGGGGTAGGTGGTCCGTCAAGCGGCTGTACAGACTGAAGGACTTCAACTCCAACCAGATGAAACCAAAACGGTCCTCGTCAAACAGCACCAAGAGCCCCGGGGTGCGCTCTGGACTTGTAAAGCCATGCCCAGCAATCAGGCCTGTCCCATAAAAGCTGTAACAGAGATGGAGCATATAAATAATTTATCAAAGTTTTGACTGTTAGCAACTTTTCCTTTTTCATCTACTCTGAATCATATCTAGTCTAATTATGCAAGAAAATTTCTCTCTCTTTTTAAACTCTTGCCCCAATTTAACAGACATGTAAGAAAAGCCTTTACAGTTTTGCAGTGAGTAAATAATGCAGTGAGGATTTTCTCCCTCCTTACCATTTCCTGCAGGTACGAGGGTACACCTCATTGCGAGCCATGACCCCCAGAGGTAAAACAAAGGGCTGGGTTTGAGAGGGATTGTTGCTGCTGCTGCTGCTCGGGCCAGACTGGCAGCTATCTGAACAGGCACCGCGGTCTTCCTCCAATGCATCTGCACCGTGAGCATCACCACAGACTTCCTCTGCTGCACATCCAACTGTATCTGAAGTGCCATCGGCCTGCTGTTCCGCCTCCCTCTGTACCACCTCATGTATCCCCAGAATGAGACGTGACAGCTCTTCAATGTTGCGCTGTTGCTCCAGATCTGGGAGGACCACAGGCCGACTCAGGTCAACATCCAGTGTGAGTTGCCCAGCAGGGACGTTGGGGTCTCCCTGCAGGGCAGAAAAAAAATTACAGTCTGGGGAACAAATGTGTGGTTTCTACTAGGGATGCACCGATACCACTACCAGTATCGGCTCAATAACAGGCGCGTGTACCCGTACTTGGTATTAATAAAAGTGTACCGATACCCGATACCACACTAGTCAAGCCAGCGCAGACGTGTTTGATGACATGCTTCAGACATGTTTTAAAAGAAATAAATGCCTTAAATGTTAAAAATGGGACATTTTTGTTACACTAAAAGCAAGATCTTTGTTTCAAAACCACACATTTATAGCTATATTTGAGTAAAATGTCCCAACTCTAAATAAAACTTGTTAAAATTGTTAGATCTGTATTGTTATTATATTTGTATTAGTGAGGCAACTTCAGAAAAGATGGGTCATTTATTACAACCTAATGAAATCTTGCACAGTTATAACAGCAATAATAACCACAGTCACAATCATGTTCACATAAAGAGATTTGGTATCGGCAGATATCAATATTGGCAAGTTTTGACTGAAAAGACCAACTGCAAAAGAGCAGTCTTTCCATTGTGACTCATCCCAGACAAGTTGACTTTGTCATTCATGAAAAGCACAAACTTTGACAATAATTATCCACAAACTTACAGTGAGCTTGGTGGCTCTTGCAGAGGCCCCATGGAAACTGAGCATGACAATCTCCAAGCCGTGACTGCCGTAAGTGCCTTTGAATAAGCCAGGCTGCAGCAGGTCTGAGGGCATGGCAGGAGGTAGGTAGATCCGGCGGTATGTTAAGCAGTTACTGTCATGGGAAGTGCAAGAAAACCTGAGATCAACTGAGGCTTCCAGGTCCTGCTTAACTTGCAAGCTAGAAGCTTCTGGGGGCATTACACTCAAATTGATAAAGAAAAGATCAGTAAGAAAAGAGACATACTCATATTGACTGGTGTAAATGAACTTCATCAGGATGAGCTCCTGCATGTGTTCATGGAAGATTTCTTCCAACGTACGACCCCATTCTTCCTCCAGCCATGTCCTGAACTCCTATAGAAACGCATGCACATATTTAACCCTTCATACATACAGTTTCTCAGACATTTTCCAACCCTTTATGGTAAAAATGTTGCTCAAGATTAATCTGATACTTGTCTTCTTCCCTCTAATCGATACCAGGAAACAGAACACCACACAATAATAATTTTGAGACATCACATGGTAATAAATAGTAAATATCCTCAAATAAATAATCATTTTTTGTTACATTTGGTTAAAGGGCTAAATTAAAGAAAAAAAAACAACAACTTTTCTTCATGGCTCAGATCTTAAACGGTTAAAATGCTTTGAATTTCTACATGACAGTAAACACACTTTAAAAAACAGAATAATATGAACAGATCGATAACTGGTTAACGATAGTAATGGTTTGACTGACCTCCTGTCTTCCACCTGGCATCCGGTGATGATCAGTCTGATTACATTTAGTTGAAAATTCATCCTTCTTTACAGTCTAAAAATAACACAATAAGACACACATTAGTGGATAACCTACTTTCAAATGTGACTGACCTCAAACTGAAGGAGGATCAGCGGTCTGTGCTGAAGAACATCTTCCACAGTCTTTTTAGAGATCTTGCTATGTTTCTTCTTGTTGCCTTCACCTGTATGTCTCCTTTGTGGGGACCTTTGTGCCCATACATACACTCCACAGTGGCCTTTTTGCTTTCCCACAAGTGGATACGGAAGAGGGGCCGTCTTCTCATGGGATCCTCCACACGGGGGTCATGAGGTGGTAGATACATCCAGCCAATGATAAACAACCCATCCACCTGAACAAATATTGTTTTTAATAATTCATCCTGCCTGAGTTTCTGTTTGTTTTTCTATTATGAATGCTCACTATTGAAATAAGGTCAATACATGATTAAACTTTGCTCCTGATTTTAGTGCAAACATATAATGAAAAGCACTTACCACAACATTGAGCAATCCACCGTAAGGGCCGATATCAGGCTGCCAAAGCCCCAAAATATGTCTATATGGGTGAAGCACTGCAACACAGGAGTACAAGAACACACCATACTTCTCGTCATACATAGAAGTTTTTTTGAGATCACAGTGCATGGATAAAAATCATCAAAGGAGATGTTAAAAACCAGCTTGTTCTACTGTCGCTTTAATGGGAACCATTAAACCAATAAGGAAGAAATCAGAAGAGACCATCATCTTGCGAGACAAGTTATTAAGCAACACACAGCACACCAAGTTATCTGGCTTCCTGTTTTATAGTTAATAAGCAAGCAGTGCTGAACAGAGTAACTAATAAAGAACACACTGCTACCGCTGGTTGTTTACTAATTCAATAGACTAAAAGTCCTCCACACACAACTCGCCATGCTGTAGCCATCCACTTGGAGGCTCATGTACATACAATGTGCGTACACGTCTCTATAGTCCATGTGCTCATAATCCGGGAGGAGCTTCATAAAGCGCCCAGACTTCACCCGGGGGTTGACACCTGCACAGGCATAACACAGGTATGTGTAGGGCAGCCATGGAGCAAGGCGGGATCAGTGCAAACTAGCACTGTGATGTATGCTCCAATGTGCCAATAAAGCTCATTCAAAGGAGCCCCTGATTTAGCTGATGTGCTTTGCAGAGCTGGTATTTTAATAAATAAAATATTCAACAAAATCTCTCCAGAAGCAAATATTAAAGAGATTAAAAAACTCTGATATTAAAAGTAATATGTATCAGAAAGTATCACATGATGAAAATTACTGTAAAAAAAGGTACTCCCTCTAACTGGACATCTGAACAAAAGAAAAATGCGAGTGCAGATACATCATCGCCTAAACGAGTAGGAAGAAACCAGTTACTTCAGTGACATGAGAGCTGTGAAACTGACGTTTAACGTAGAGGTCCTGGCTGGACACTCCTCCTGCTTCCAGCTTCCTCAAATCCTCCTTCATGCCAAACTCTGCATAGCAAAAACAAGAGAAACACCAACATTAAATCTCAGTATTTATTGGAATGAATACTAGAACGCCGTCTTTTTTAAATGTGGTCATTTGCGATCACATTTGCGAGTAGAAAAGTGCTTGAAAATCCAAATGATCAACTTTGAAAGGAAATCAACTAAAATAATTTGTGAAAAAGGAAAGGAGTGCATTTGTCTGCATATTTTCTTTAAAATATTCTTATTTAAAACAGATTTTTGGCATGAATTATTTACTGTGACTGATCAAATTAACTTGAGGACATTTTAAATAATTCTCTATAATAGTAAAAGGTAGTATTAGTATTTTTTGCTTCCATTATTTTATATATATATATATATATATATATATATATATATATA
The DNA here is from genome assembly GCF_933228915.1 of Telmatherina bonti. Lineage (NCBI taxonomy): Eukaryota > Metazoa > Chordata > Actinopteri > Atheriniformes > Telmatherinidae > Telmatherina > Telmatherina bonti. Next base: position 34,685,151 of record NC_136620.1, on the reverse strand, counting down.
TATATTTATATATATATATATATATCCCCCCCCCCACACACACACACACACACACACAATTTTTTTAGGAGTGCATTTTTCTACAGAGTTAAGTTTGTATATGAATTTGAAAATTAGCATTTAACTTCATATAACTTCCCAAACTGTTCCACACAACAAAGTATTATGTATTATTTGGTGTATTTTTATTCATGGATAGTCATCGCACCTCACTGTTGTTCTGCTCAACACATGAAAAAGTATTCCCAGTCAGGTAAATCCCTTGAATCTTGTTAAGTTATGCAACTAGTCACAACATTCCTCTCATATGAAGCCACAGTGAACATACAACCTGCTGGCATTCTGAAATTCAACTCTCACACAGCAGGTCAGGTTTTATTTTCATTATTAATAATCGACACGGTCACACATCCATAAAAAAAGTAACAGTTAACTGATTGATAAACAGTAGATGACTTAAAGTCTGGTCATGTTCAGAGATAATAAAATGATTACATGTCATGCTTTAAAAAAACTTAACCAATTTTATGTATAGTCAAGAGTTAACACTTTGTGTTGTGTATTGATGTTACTGTCATGTAATTTTATTTAGAAAAAAAGTTTACCTTTCCAAAATTATGCAACAAAATTATAATCCCCAGTAATTTTATTTTAGTCAGGGCTGCAATGCATGATTGCATCAATAACATTACATCTTTTATTTGAGCAATTTGATAAGAAATATATTTGCCTTATTACTGAGCAGTAATAACGACAGAAAAGATTTTAACTTGTGCATTTAAGTGACAGATTAAAATAGTTTGTAAAATCTATTTAGATATGCAGTAAACTAAAAGTATGCTAAAATATTTATGAAATTTAAAGCTAAATCATAGATCAAACGCCTTGTATAATCTATAATAACTTGCCTCTAAATATAATAATCATCATTAGGACTGTTGGTATGAAACAAATAAAAAAAATGACAAAAAAACGTGCTTGCCATTAACTATTCTGGTCCACTAATATAACAGGACATTAGAAATGTGCTTTTTACCTAATATCAAACAGCTGCCAGTACTTATTCTGACTGAAATAACAAGAAAGACATCTTAACATGTAGATGCTGTTTTCAGTAGTGAAACATCTTCTGATAAAATCACTTTGGGCAGAAGGTTTAGCTATGCTTTCGTGTAAAATGGTTAAAAATAGACTTGTCTGATGGGCAGACAGGCTATAAACATGTCAGAATGTCAGACTGAACCTGTTACCAGTAAAAGGCAGTGGACTACATTTTAGTTTTTACAGCTTGATGCCACTAGCATCATTAGGACAACTCTCTTAATCTTTCCAGATCAATAGCAATGCTTTCAGCTCAACATATTTCCGTGAAGGAGGAGCCATTAAGTCTGGTGCACGATATGCGTTTGGTTTCAATGCTTTATTTACCCATGCCATCTGTTAAAAGTCTACATAACCTGCATTTACCTGCCATGCATCGCCTTCTCCAGATGGTTTCCGTATTGAGGATTTGTCTGAATTTCTTGCAGACCAGCGCAACATTTGGGAGAACTATTCCAGGGAGCAAGGAGAATATTTCCACTAAAAGCTCCGGTGGTAATTCTGCTAATGACTGGGGGTGTGGAGGTCCTGTGCTTGTTCGCTCCCGACAGCTTCCTCTGTTGACATGACCACTGCCATGATCGCAAGCGTCACTCGGCCCTGCAGTGGCGACGACGCGCTCTGGGCCTCCGCAGCTACCGACATCGCCTTTCGTCTGGCCCACGATCCGCTCCCCTTCTTCCTCGTCCATGTCGGAGTCACTGCCTTGATCCTGCTGGTTGCTTCGCTGTCGCCTCCGGCACCTCCGAGACTGACCCACTCCGCAGAGCCTGGCACAAACAGCCATCCGTAGTCACCAAACAGGCAACATTACATCATTACAACATATCTATCAACTGCAGTCTAGCTCATCTGCCCCTGTCCTCGCGAGCACGGGCAGAGAAATGTCTTCTGACGTCACAGCAAGTACGCATCGAGCGTAGTGTTCATTATTTTCTAACTACCTTGTGTAATCTTGTAATGTACATTAAGCGTGTTACAGTGAGGATCCACACTTCACGTGTGACAAGGAACATGCAGTCTTTAAGAATATGCACATTTAGCGATTTTACTTCACAGCTGTGAAATTCTAATGATACTAAAAGATGGAGGAATATTCAATAAAATATATGTAGCGAAAACAACTAAACTAAAAAACAACAAAGAAATAAAATATAATGACTTCATGAAATATCCACAGATTAAAAACGAGTTTTTAAAAAACTGGGAAAAGTAGAAAATAAATATCGAGCCAGCCAGGAGTCGAACCTAGAATCTTCTGATCCGTAGTCAGACGCGTTATCCATTGCGCCACTGGCCCGAGATGAAGTGTGACGTAGCCATTCTCCATTTTGACGTCATACAGTCAGCATGCAGCTACGTCGACAATTTTTCGTGCGGTTTTAACGTTGCATGGGGAGGCTCAGACCTACGTCGTAATCCAGTCGTCCGCTCACTGGGAACATCCCACCGGTGAAAACATACCAGCATGTGCAACTTCAAAAACTTTAAAATCAATTTGATTTTATCAGCAGATAGGCTTGAACTTGGGAGTGATTTCCTGCATAACAAATACAGCTTGTAATTCGGTAAAAAAAAAAAAAAAAAAAAAAAAAGTTACACCATCAAAGCCAAGCCAAATGCAGTGTGCGTACCTAATGTCCAAATTAATTAATAGCTTTAGTTTTCTTTTCAAGAGTCTGACTTTATCAAGCCACGAAATATTACTCGCTTATTAGTACTTTATAGCAGACTATATTTGTGTTATTTTTCCACCACTTTTCGAACAAGAATAAGACCAAAGACTGTATCAAGAGGTATTACTCACTTGTGACCAAATGAGCGGACACATTGTGAATATTTCGGGGGACTCCAAGTTGAACAGGCTAGGCTCTAGCCACTTCACGTCTTTTTCGGTTTTTGTTTCTCTATGGCAGCGCAAGGAACCATCTTTTCATAGATGTATAATAATTATGAGTATGGCAACCAACCACAACGAAATGTTTTGCTCTATTTACAGTAAATTCTTCGAAAATGAAAGACAAACTGATGAGGATCAACGCTGGGAACCGAACGGCGCGACATTTTGGCAACCCTTCGTCTTTACCGTAAAAGACCCGGATGTGACAAATTTCGCAATTCCCGGATGTTTAAAGACTACAGATATAATGTATATAATGTCCATGATCCAGAAAATACCAGTCAACATAAAAGAAGTGCTTACACTAATATATTTACAGTTGACAAGAAATAAGACTAAATGTTAAATTAATTAATGATTAAAATGTGAAAAGGCCAGGTCATCCAATCACATCCCTTTTTAACACTCAGATTAATATGCCCAGTTTTCCTCGCCATATCAACTTCAATCAAATACAGCAAGTTTAAAATTTCCACTTTGTAATGAAGTTCATGCAGCAAAGAGTAAAATGGTTTCACGGCAAGATTTGTTGCCTGTACCCTCTAACCCCCACTTTCACATCCTTTGCAAATGAACATGCTAAATGCAAAAACAAAAATCCCTATTTTGTGGAACATGCTGAAATAACTTACAATGTTTATGCTGTTGCAGTAGAAGAAGAACTTCAACTTAAACTGTAGCCCTTTTAGCTCTGGTAGTGCTCTCAAATTTAGAAATACAAGGTGCTGACTGTTGTCTCTCTGGTATCTTGAGTTCTAAAAGGAGCGCTTCAAAATCTTAGCGGCCCCTCTCTTTTTTATTTTAATATTGACCTAAATGTTCATAAAGAAAACTAGCACAAACAAGCAAAGATTGTCTATAGTGACAGGCATCACATTCTAACACAAAGCAATGTTATTCCAGTTCTTAACTTCTTTGCAGACGACTGTTTTTCTGTTAGACGTAATCTCAGATCTTGGTCGTCTACAGATTAACGTTTTGTTCCGCCATTTCGGTTTTTTGCTTGTGTAAGAAAGAAGGGACAAGAGGAAGCAGGGATTCACATGAACCTACATGAATGTAGTGACAAAGGCAATCTTCCTAGTCGCCACTGTTCTTACCTGAACTGAGCACCCTCGAGCAAGCTTCAGGATGAACAATGTGCGCTGACAAACTTCTCAACACCAGGAAATGGGCTGAAATGTGCTGAAAATGGGATATATAATATATGCGATACATATATAGAACAGAAGCAGTTAACTTTATGAGTCAAATGTTTAGATCTGTCACCACCAGTTTTATCATCAGGAGTTAAGCTACAAAAGTCAATCAGATTACAAAATGTTTTCAAAGCGCAAAACTAAAAAACAACAACAAAAAAAAAACAAAACAGGTGACATAGAGCGCTAAGCCAGAAACACATAAGCAGAAATTGATCATATCTGGATTAAAGGATTTAAAAAATGCTATGTGACAATCTAAAGTGTCAGTTCATCTGGAGTAAAGCATGGCATCACACACAGTCTCCAGCTCCGTGTTTACCAGCCATATGGCTACCTGCCAATGACACATATGGCCACTAGTGTGTGACCACAGAAGTTACCATGTTTGTCTGACGTGACAAACTAATATTTTTCCATGTATTTTCAGACTGAGCAGTGAGTTGGTCATCTCATCCTTGCTGATGGAGCATCTTTTGTTATGGATTATAGCAAGAACTCCAAGCTGGATTTCTTGGTCAATTTGCTCGTCAGGTGCCATAGTGGAACCCTACAACTCCATATTGACCACCCTAAAGCCCTGTGTTGTGGCTACATGGTTAATAATGAAGCAATCTATGATATGTGCCGCAGCAAACTTTAGATCAGGCATCCTGGCTATACCAACCTGAACAGGCTGCTCGGTCAGATGTTGCCTACATTGCAGTTTCTATTTGTTTTGATGGTGTCCACAATGTTAATCTAGCTGAATTCCAGACCAAGATGGTGCCTTATCCACTTCCATCTGGCCACCTTTGTCCCTGTCATCTCTGTTGGGATGGCTTACCATGAGCAGTTGACCATAGCTGAGATGTCTGGTGCCTGCTTCCAGCCAGCTAATCAGATGGTGAAATGTGACCCTCACTACTGCGACTTTGCTGCCTCTTGTCATGTGTTGGTGTGGTGCTTAAAGATGTCAGTGCTCCCAATGCCACCATCAAAGCCAAATGCACCATCCAGTTTGTGCACTGGTGTCCCACTACTTTTGAAAGTTGGCATACCAGGCACCAACTGTAGTACCTGGTGGCACCTGGGAAAGGTCCAGAGGGCTGTGTGCATGTAAAGTAACTCCACAGCTACTGCAGAGGCCTGAGCTCAACTTGACCAAAAGTTTGATTTGATGTATGCAAAGCTTGGTTTTGTGACGTGAGAATATGGAGAAGAGAGAATTCTCTGAGGCCCGAGGAGACATGGCGGCTCTGGAGAGGGATTATGAAGAGGCTGGCACTGACAGTATGGGGGATGAAGATGAGAGAGAGGAGTATTAGACAGTTTCACGTGTTTTACGTTAGTTTTTCAGTAGAAAATGATTTTATGTAAATAATTTGTGCCTTCCTTATTAAATCGGCGGTTATTGTGCCTTGTTAGTTAATTTAATAAAGTGTTATTTGTGCGGACTGTGTCTCAGCTTCTCACTGCTTGCAAAGTATGGGAGATCACCATGTTTTAGTAACTACCAAAGATGTGAAGTTACAAGCATTTAACAAAATGTGATGAGTTTCTCAGATGCTTGGATTTAAATCATTGTGAAATGTCTCAGATGCATCATATAACCACTGTTCCTGAACAGGGGTGGAACCTGCTTGTGTAGTGCTTGAATGTCCTGACTCAGCATTGTCAGTAAATCGGTATATCAGACATCTGTATAAAAAAAAAAAAAGGCAATATCAGACATCCTTTGTATTTGAACTAGATGAAAAGTTTGATCCAGTAAAGAAAATCAAAGCAACTTACAGCTTTACAGCAGCATTGACAAACTCCTCAAACTGTCATGTCCTATGGTTTTACATCACTGTTTTCCCGCAACATATTAATAATTGTTTATTGGAAATGAAACACTTCCCATCATTGCAGTGGGAGATCTTGGCTTCAGTAACACGCAGAGAAGGAGCCTGCTGAAGAAAAGTACATCTGACAGCCTCTAAGGGAAGAAACAGCCATTTATTTGGAGAGATGTTAATAGAAACATTTTAAATTGCAACATCATGCTTCAGGTTGTGTTTGCTATATTGTGTCACAGCAATTCTGAGCTGATAAAAGTGAAATCCACATAATAAATGTACTGTAATGTACAAGAGGTGTAATAAAAATTCTTTTTTCAAAACATGTACTAAAATTTTTATCTTCGTCCTTAGTTTACCTCATCACCTTCAGCCTTTTCAGATCCACAAATGCTGCATCTAATCAGACTTCCTGAAAGATGTTGTGTTGACAAAATCGGATTAGTGGCTGATCCACTCTGCAGCTGATCCTCACAAGCACAACATCCAACAACTCCAACCACTGTCCAGTGATCAGTATTCCAGGCAGGACTTTCCCTGTAGAGGAAAAGTAGTAGTTTGATGTTAACTGAATCCAACTCACTTGTTTTTTCAAGGTGGATGCTGAAGGTTAGTTTGAAAGGAATTTTGTAACATGGATTTAGGTTTACGTTGAAGCAAAACAAACAGTTGTAAGCTGTTGTGGTTTTGGTTCCACATCTACCATTTATAAGGATACACTCTGGAAAAGGACTCATTGAACAGCCAGCAAATTCTTAAATATGTCTCCATATTTGTCACACAGAAAGGATGGAAGACAGCACCAGATAATATTGTGTCTCTTTAGTCATTTTACATCCGAATGGTGCCGGTCTGTAATTTCTTATCTGGCTTCAACTCAAGAAACTGAAATCCTGCCAAGCCATGTCATGAACTGTAAAAGCAATGGTGTTGGCATTGATGAGCAAATGCAAACATGGATACTCCTGTAGTTGTAAGTTTCTTACAAAAAGAGCAAAACATAGAAATTCAAAATATGCAAAAAAATAACAAGAAAATGAAGTTAATAAAAGTTGATAAATGAATCATTTGGATGGAGCCGTTCTCGTGTTCCTCCCAGGCTTGGTGTACATCCAGCGGCTGTATGACCTGCTTTCATCAGATAAAAGGTTTCAGGACATAAACAGATGTTGTAATGCACTTTATTTCACTACTGACACATTTTGTAAACACAAGAAATGCAAGAAAAACTCCCTAACCAGGTTTAAATTGAGCTGTCTCCTTTCTTGCTGTGTCCTTTGTCTGTTATTTTATTGGTTTATTTTACATGGGAAATGTAGATCAATAGACATTAATGTAAATGTAGCAGCGTTCTCCTAATGACTATTTTTCATCTGCAGTCCCTTTTAAGGTTTAGGATTGTCGACTTCACTCCAACACCAGAAAGCTGCCTTCATAATGCCCCCTGCTGGTCATATGGAGGTACTGTGACATGACGTGTGTTTCTGCTTTGTGTTTGTTGTGTTGTTGTGTTAACAGGTCTTGTTCAGTTGGAAACTCAAATTCAGTCCACACTAAACCCCATTTGGATCAAGAGATATGTATGACATGATGGAAAATATTTCTCCTTTCAGCATTGGATGGATAAAATGTGTTCCCATAACACATCTTAATAATGATCGAGGACACTCATTTTTTTCCAATAAGAAGTTCACAAAGAAAAATGTGGTATTCTTTTACACAATGTTATCTGGACAAAGTAATAAAAGATATCTCTGCCTATGTTAAAAAAAATGATCCATGAAGTCGGCAGACAGGATTACAGGGTCAAGCTTTTGGTGCTTCAGTTCAATGATCAGGATTTCTTAGCTGACAGCTCCATAAATTGATACATAATAACTTGAATGAATTACTACAGCCCATAAGACATAATAAAAATGCTGTCACCCACTTTATATATATATATATATATATATATATATATATATATATATATATATATATATATATATATATATATACACACACACACACACACACACACACATATATATACATATATATTATATACATATATATAAACTTGTAGTAACTTAATAATCAGCTCAGTTATACAATTTAGGGCAAATATGATGTACTGGAATATCATAGGACTACATTGTGTTTATACAAAATGACCTTTTGTATACAGGCGGCTGAAAACTCCCCTTTAGAGATAGGGTGAGGAGCTTGGTCATCCAGGAGGGGCTCAGAGTAGAGCCGCTGCTCCTCCGCATCGAGAGGAACCAGTTGAGGTGGCTCAGGCATCTGGTCAGGATGCCTCCTGGACGTCTCCCTGGTGAGGTGTTCCGGGCACGTCCCTCTGGGAGGAGACCCCGGGGAAGACCCAGGACACGCTGGAGGGATTATATCTTTCATCTGGTCTGGGAAAGCCTTGGGATCCCCCCGCAGAGTTGGCAAATGTGGCTGGGGAAAGGGAAGTCTGAGCTTCCCTGCTTAGGCTGCTGCCCCTATGACCCAACCCCAGATATGAGCGACAGAAGAAAGATGGATCTTTCCAGCTCTCATTTAAAAAAATATTCAAAACTTCTATCTTTCCTTCATATGTTATACCAAGCATTTTTATAGTTACAGTTATCAGAGTGATACTAAATTAACAATAACAACAAATTGCCCCCCCCCCCCAAAAAAAAAAAAACAAAAAAAAAACAAACAAACAAACAAAAAAACCCCCCACCTTTCTACTGTTGTCAATAGTCAGTGAGACAACTGGTGAAATTTAATGCTTGGAGTAAAGCTAATTTTCTGAACCAGTACTTTTTATAATAAACTGTGCTGCTTAACAACCAGGCATTCTGAATAACTACACGCGAATCCGACATTACGTAACGATAATTCATAGAATAATTTGAGATGATTAAACAACCAGCTAAACAATATTAAAACTTTTTCTCCTTTTAAATAAAAAAATCCAAGATGAGATTTTCCCCAACCTCTCCTGCTGGAAATGTTCAGGAGTTTGAGCGCGGCCTCTACTGTCTGCTGATGACTGAGCCTTTTGTTGAATGAGGAACCCTGAATTGAGCGGAGCACGAAGGCACGGACTCATCTCTCGCGAGGAACGACGCCGTTATCGGAATCTCTACAAACAACACGAGAATTCGTCATTCACACGGTAATATAACCCAATCTTAGGTGGTGCGTATGTCGTGTGCGAGCAGTGGGCAAGGAAGCCGAGTCAAAATTAGATTTAATTGCTCCCGTCAACTTTAAATGATTTTTGCATTGCGTTTTAGCGGCCTTTAGGCCGAGCTAGCATGCTAACCACCAAGCTAGCTTCAATAGCTCACAAATCGGATTGTGCAGCCTCAGCTAGCATTAGCCACGAGCTAGTTGTGTCTGGATAGCAGATGCAAAGTGGAAGGATTTTTGCTGAAATGCTTGTTTTTAAAAAAAAAACAACAAAAAAAAAAACAACAGTGCACAAAAATACCACAGTAACATTACATTTTGCATTTCCAGTAATTTCATTTTCCGCCCATAGTTCGTCAAGGGATCCCCGCCCTGTTAAGTTGCTGCAACGCTAACTAATGCAGAAAGATAATATACCTTTCTAATAGTGTTTCTATTCAGAGTTACATAGTTCACATGACTAAGGGTGTTCCAAAATATAAAACTGGTCTAAACTATGCAGTTCTCAGGGCTAATATCAGCTAACCTAAAGTTGTGACGTTAGCATCTTTTAGTAATCACTTAGCATGCAATTTTGACTAGTTTGCCCACGAATATTAACCTGCAAAAGTTTAACTCATATGTCATGTACGCATAAACTATAGCTGCCCTCTTGACAAAGATCATTATAATATTGGAAAATCTTCCCTCTATTATTTTATTTTCGTATAAAAATAATCTAAGCATCATTTTCACTAATGTATAACACAAAAATGATAATTATTGGTATGTGCTCACAGATTTTTGTTCATGTTTCTAAGTGTAGGGTCAGAAAAATTAGTCAAAATAATTTTTTTTCCCAGTATGCATACAAGAAACAAAATAAAAATGAGGTTTCTTCTCCGACACTGTCAAACAAATCAGACTCCATGAAAGAATTTCCATTTTCACAGCATTAATAAAGGAATATCACATTATTAATGTGGGCATATTATCTGATCTTTCTTATAAACACCGTCAAAGCTTTGGTATACCAATGTAATCTCGATATACATAAAAATATGTGTATATGTCACTTTAATTTTTTTTTTTTTTTTTTTTTTTTACACAACTTTTCTGACTGTCATTGTAAAGGTATTATCAACAGCTCAATCCTTTGCCCTTCATCATTGCTAGCTGCTACAATACAACTTTGTGGTCATCAAAATTTTGGCTCCATTCAAATACCAGTAATATGATCAAGTGTTGTGTTGTTGAAGAGAAGAAAGTAAACTTGAAGCTCAAAATGTGCCTGTTTTGTGGTTATATATGAACAATGTCAGTGAAATCACAATTGTCATCACTTTTGATTAAACTAGAAGTCTTTCTGGTCAGTTAGATGTGCTGAAAGAAGACAAAAGCTGGAGCATTTGCATATGGTTTTATAGATTTTCTCTCAATGTCACTCATTTTATACTTTGATTGAATATTACAATCTTTTGTTTTCAATGGTGCCCTTTCCCTAAGCATTGTTTTTCTTGGTGAGAAGTTTTGTATACACAACAATACTGTATGGAAGGAGAGATGACAGATGCAGTTTTACTTAAAAGGCTTGGTAATGTCAGGGCATTAGAAGCAGCAACATACATGACATTAAGATATTTAGCATTGGCGAAGCATTTTTATTAATGCATGTTCATCTCCTGTCTTTTTTCAGCACTAAGCTATGTCTGAACAAGAGTTGGATGAAATTGTGCAAATAACAGTGGAAGAGTTTGACCAGGAGGGCCGTTCTGGTAAGATTTCTGTCAATAAATCTGTGAATGTATGGTGTTTTTTTCTGAACACTTTAATTAAGGTAGATTGAATTGCAGGACATGACAGTTTATTTCTTTTATTTTATATATATTTTAAATCTGTCTTTTCTGTTTGGCAGCTGCAGCTCTATAAAACACAGACATTTAATCCATAAAAGATCTTACATTATATGTATGGTTTCACAGCTGACAAGATGGTTTTAGGGCTACTTAACTTAAGGATACTACTTAAGGATGAGCGTTTTCTGCTACACCCTAAACTTAAAAATGATGGAAATGCTACAGATGGAATTGGGATTCAGACGATACCAGTACTGTTGCTAATTGGAGATCTTCAGCCTAGGTGCTCTGTAGTGAAATCAAACAAGGTAAATGCTGTGTTGTTTTAAGTGTGCAAGTTTGTTTAATTCATGCCAGACATGCTGGACAATCATGAAGATGATGAAGAAAAACCACAGAAGAAAAAGAGGAAATTAAGCAACAACCAGGAGAATAACAGCAGTAACCAAGACCTCTCTTTTATCAAGGTACCAGAAATGTGTTAAAAGTGAGCTGTCCAAAGCCCTAATAATAATTTGGTTGACATAGTTTATTAATATTTTGAATACCTATTTGCTTTGTTTTATCGTTTGTGCTTCCAGAATCTCTTGGTTTCATTCACCGGATCAATCAGCCAACGGCTGGAAGCAATTGAATCAAAGCTGCAGTCCTTGGATGCTACATGCAAAGCCCTTGGGCGCAAACTTGAAGGCATAATACCCTGTGCTAAGAGTCCTATCCAGGTTCCTATGGTTGCAGGATCACCACAGGGCGCCACTCAAACTTGGAACAAAGTGCGATGGTAAACTCCTGCTCTTTGGCTATCGTGTATTTTCTACGGAAGTGTTCTCAATACCAAGCGTGTGTACTCGTACTTGGTATTAATAAAAGTGTACCGATACCACAACCAATACTACACTAGTAAAGCTAGCACAGATGTGTTTGATGACATGCTTTGGCATGTTTGAAAAGAAATAAATGCCTTAAATGTTAAAAGGTGCATTTTTTGTTACACTAAAAGCCAAGTCTTTGTCTCAAACCCACACATTTATAGTTGTATTTTGGTAAAATGTGCCAAATCAGAATAAAACTTGTTGAAATCGTTAGATCTGTAATGTTACTATATTTGTATTGGTGAGGTAACTTAAGAGGGATGGGTCATTTATTACAACCTAATGAAATCTTACATAACAGCAATAATAACCATAGTCACAATAATGTTCACATAAACAGATTTGGTATCGGCAGATATTCAAATTTCAGATATTGGTATTGGATCAGAACTCCCAAAAAGTGGATCGGTGCATCCCTAGTGTTTTCCATTAGTGAGTCAAAAGGTTAAATGACCAGTATTGCTTATAGTTTTCAGACTCCCTTCACCAATGAGAACTTTTTTTTTCTCCTTTGACTGACATTTATTGGGTTGCTTTTGATCTTTCCTTTTAGTGTTGTCCCACAAACAAACGTAATAGTTAACAGAGAAAACCAAAAGAGCTCAAGCCAGGAAGACACTCCACTGGAAAATCTGCTTAGCAAGTGAGTAGCCCATTTTTATAGTGAACTGTATAAAGCTGCTGCCCAAACACAGTCTTTCCTATACCAATGGAGCTTTTTGTCCCAGTTGGCACGATGATAATGTGATGTACAAATCCTGCATTTCTTTCAGTTTAAACAATCAGTGTTTTCACGAAGTTTTTGTGTTTTTAGCACAGTGACTAGAAAGCGCCAGAATACAATCCTGGTGAAGGTGCCGGGTCCTGAAGAGAGTCAGGAGGAACAGGAGAGTGGCTCAGAGGCCAGTGATTCTGTTTCTAACAGTGGTCAGTCAAGCGGTGTTCAAAATGGCCAAAATATCACACTTATCACACTCAATTCAGAAGGTATGACCTCACACTGCAGATACACTGAAATCCACACAGGCATATTAGTTTACTTTACATTTTTAGTCTGTACATGGATATGGATGAATATATCAGCGATGCCATGTTTGTTTACAGATACGTGAATGAATGAATCCTGAATTGAATTATCATGATCATGAACACATCTTTATTTTTTTTTACTATATCAGAATGACTTCCTGTTTTTCATGGCTGATCTGTACCAACAGGGCCATAAGATCTATGTGAAAATAGTCCAATCATCAATATAGAGGAAGAATAGCAAGCTTCAAAGTCCTTTGTAGTAACACTTTTTTCTGTAGATAAATACCTTGCACTTTGCTCTACCTTACATTTTCTTCTTTTTTATTTATGCAGTATTTAATGTGGATATATATATATATATATATATATATATATATATATATATATATATATATATATATATTTAGATATATATATATATATATATATATATATATATATATATATATATTACTTCACAAGTTGTTCTAGTATTTCTTTATTCCTGTTTTTTCTGTCTCAGGCTTTATTGTTTTTTCTGGGTTTTATACAATTACTTCAGAGTTTCTGGTCGTGCCCAGAATGAAAAAGCTCTTTTTTTTTATCATACAAACCCAAATGAAGTCCACATTGTTTCCAAGCTTGGTGTGATTGTTGGTTTGGTAATTTTTCAGTAAAGGATAAGGTTTTGATAATCTTCAAGGGCAAACAGTTTCTCATTTATTTGCAGCTCTGTGTCACCATGATCGAGTCAGCATTAGTTTGAAGTTACTGTTGGTCGCATGCATTGTTTATGTGGTATTGTTAATAGCTCGCATATGCAATGAGCAAAAAACTGTTTTGTCTGAAATACACACTTTTTGTGTATGACCACATGGGTGCGCTGTTGTATTACATCCCCTTGCTAAGAGTCTCTACCTTTGTAAAGTGCTTTGCAACCTGTGCACCAAAACTTTCAAAGACTGGATGTATTTGGCTAACAGTTTAAGCTTTAATAAACTGCCCCACATCACACTGACAACAGATTTACTGAAAGAGAGCTTTGTAGTTTGTGCTTGAACAATAGCTGTTCCTCCTCTGTTTCATAGATGACTATCCAGGCGGTACCTGGTTGGGAGACGAGAACAACCCAGAGATGCGAGTTCGCTGTCCAGTGTCTCCAGCTGATATGCTTCATATCAGCACAAACTGCCGCACTGCAGAGAAAATGGCGCTGACACTGTTGGACTACTTGTTTCACAGAGAGGTTCAGGCCATGTCAAATCTCTCTGGGCAGGGCAAACACGGAAAGAAGCAACTAGATCCGCTCATGATCTATGGTATTCGCTGTGAGTATTGAAGCCATAATATTTCACTGCTAACAGGTTTTGACTTTTATTTTGTATAAGGTTTATTTATTTATTATTCTTAAGGAAGTGATAAAATAGTTTCATATTAAAAACCACCTGGGGTTTTTAGAAAGGGTTTCAGTGCAAAATAAAAATGTAAATCGAATGAATGAATAAATAACTTATTCCAGAATAAACACTTAGGAAACAAGTACTTGGAGAAAATACTATTAATTTTAGTTTGAGATGAAAAGGCTCACAAGAAAGACAATGTTATATAACTGTTTCCTTTTATCTACATTTGGAAATATTGATGCATAGGAATGCATAGAAAAATATGTATTTCTTAATGCACACAGTAGTTGCTAAAAGATTTATCCATCCAGTGTCTATAACGTATCATTCCAATGGGACTGAGGTGATCGCTGCCCAAACATTTGCAACTGAACTGTTTGAATTTGCCAGTATTTGATGGATAAAATGACCTCTTTAACTGCAAAGTTTTTGTCCGGTAACGATCGTACATCTAATGATCATTAGATGATTATGATTTCTGCATTGTTAAAATCCAACCAATACATTTTGATCCACAGAAGTCTAAAACTTTCCCCTTTTACAACAATAAATGAACTATCTTATATTTTCCCACAGTTTGTCCCTGTTCCATTACAAAGCAGCGCTGAATAAGACACAAAAACAGACCACAGCCTGTATTCCCAAGGTGGCTTATAACAACATGCATTCATCATCGCACATACTCATTAATGTACAACACATTTCAGTACATACCAGACTTTAGATGACATGCACATGTCTGGTAGAAAGATCTGAATGGAGGCAGGCTTAATTTAGTGCAGTCTTTGATTCTTGATTAAGAAAAGTCAAGGCTTAAATGGCAGACAGATTGATCTGTATTCAAGTTCTTTGGTCAAATATTTTATATTTATTGGTCTCATATTACAGTGTCGGGAGAGGCTTTGTCAGCTCTAACCTTTCTTGCAAAGTTCGATTTATAACCCAGAGAATCTTTTATTTATTAATTTTTTTTAAATATGTCCTGATGGTGTATGTGAGCATAAAGTGGGTTTAAAACTGTGTCTGCACAGCATGTCATACAGATGCTCTGCAGACAGAGTTTTAAACCTGGTGTATGTCAGCATAAAGTTGGTTTAAAGTTGCCTGAACAGCATGTCAGACTGTCGAACACATGCCTCCCCATTTTTTGTAAGTTTGGAAAAGGGAAAAAAGATCCATCTTTCACACCCACTTCACACCACTTGACCTGCTGTGCAGAGATTAAAATAAGGAGTCAGGCGTTATACTTCCCCTTTCTAGTGATCTTCTTTTTCTTATTCATTATTAATGTGCTTGTGTAAGTACCCAAGAGCAACGCTGTAGGTATCAGCTTGGAGAGATTGTGAGAAGAAATGTTCTTTTATCCTCTTTTATTTCTTTGATAGCAAAATCCCAGCAGGACAAAAACAATCTAAACTTTTCCCTCCGGAGTTCAGCTTGCCATTTGAACTGTAAATAAATGAGTTTGTATTCTTGGTTACCTGTTAGGAAGTTTGTATCTGTAGTTACATGCAGTTTTGATCTGACAGAGAGGTATGTAGAGGCTGGAGCAGGGCCAGGTTACTTTTGTATGACTCATGCTACCTTCTTTTAAAATCATGAAAAATATTGAAGGAGCACCTGCCTTTCTTGCCTCTACAGGACCCTTCGGGTGCTAAAGGGCTGGTGCATGCTGTGATATCTTTTAACACTCCCTCTGTCGTAATTTCTATCCTCAGGTTGTAAAGGTTGTAACTGCGTTGCAGACTTAACAGAGATGAACTGTAAAGCAGCTCTTGCCCTCTAAACAATTTATAATGTGGAGTAGACAGCTACTAAATACACCTGCACATATCTTCAGGCAGAGAGTGAGGGACAGTCTGACCTGTGTTAACTTGCCAATGGGTGTGGAGAAGTAAACAGAACATGGACATTGGTTTCCTTTAGACCATTTTTTTAAAGATATAAATTTATGCACTGGTTAAAGATGGAGCAGCTCTATTTAAAAACATCTTGTTCTATTTCCAGTTTCAGCAGACTGCTGTAATAGTCTAGCTTATATCTCTGCTAGTTCAAAGATGGCATTAAGTGTAAGTATGCAAAGTACTTTTACCTCTACTTTGCTACTGCTAATGATATTCTAATACTGATTTCTTTATTGTCTGTGAACTCATACACAGGACATACACATACACAGCCAGACAAACACAGGACATGCATCACAACAAACTCAAAACCAATAGCACACGTCAAAAGAGAGATTCTTTTAATACAAAAATGCAGTAAATAAAATAAGCAGCAAAAACAGGACACCAACAAGGCCACCTTAATAGCTATTTCCATTAAGGAGGTAAACAGCAGTAGGGACAAATGACACCTTAAGTCTCTTTGTCCTCCCTGCCAGAGTCAAACACACTCTGGAGAAGGTGATTCAGGAAGTTAATATGGAGTAAGCCTTCCTCAAAACATTCTAGTTAAAGATGGTCAAAAGGCCCTTCTGCTGGGCCCAGAAACTTTACCAGCACCTGTCACTAAACTACCCAAAATGTTCTTGTTAGCCAGATTTAAGCTCCCAAACCAAGCAATAATACATATAAAATAGTATAAAACTGATTCATTTCCACTTATCAAGTAAATATGATTACAAAGTACTACTGCTGCAAGAATGCGCACGATCCATGAAATGGTTTATGCACAACTCTCAGATTTTATTATATATAATTTCACTCTTACCTCTTATACCATATAACTTCTCCATATCCTCACAGGTCACTTATTCCACAAATTTGGCATCTCTGAGTCAGACTGGTACCGGATCAAGCAAAGCATTGATTCAAAGTGTCGGACTGCCTGGAGACGGAAGCAGCGTGGCCAGAGTCTGGCAGTCAAGAGCTTCTCCAAACGCACACCACGCAGTACATCTGCAGGTAAGGTTTATGTGTTTATTAGGGTGACAAACTTTGTCAGCATCATGCCAACTGGTGTTTTGCAGCCGTATATTTACAGCCCATATATGGAGCGTCACACATTTTCAGTGATTTGTGCTGCATGTATTCACAGCTTTGGCTTTTTCTTCCACCCTTTATGGTAAAATGCTGTTTTTCTGACACAACCAGAATGTTTTTCTCTGTTGTCTTAATCAGCTTGTAAATTTGCTGCGTTTCTGCTGATCTTTTCTAATTAAACAAGGTGCATAGTTGCAAAAATCAAACACAGATCCTGAAAGAAAATGATGCCTTCTGCTCTCTGCTTTGCTAAGAGGCTGCTTACAGCACCACTAGTTTTTAAGGTTTTGTTGGTTTCATTGAAGCAGCCTGTGACTTACGGTTGTAAAGTCCCAATAATCTTGTGCTGTCAGCAAAATCAGATCTGATTTATTTAACTTTGAACTGGTGCTGAACTAATATCAAAGTAGTGCAGCATGATGTGTTTTCCTTTTTCAAGCTTGGAGGAAGTCCCGTTAGCCTTTTAACTTTATTGTTATAACAGCTAAAGTTTTATTATAGCTGTGTCCAAAGAGGAGAATAGATAGCTGGCGCAGATTAATCTAGGTTTTCTAAATGGAGTTTTAATGGTTTAGTATTAGTGTGTATACGTGTTACACAATGGAAACTACATGTTGTCATGAGAGCTTCAAGTTACTCCGTTTACACATGTTTTCCTGATGAACTGATAAACTCTCAGTAAATTTGAAATAGTCCTGCTTTTCTTCTCAAACTTCTGTTGTTTTTGTGTAGGATATCAGTTCATACAGTCATATAAAGCCCAAATCCCCTTTGTTTCATCTATATGAAAGCTATTTTATGATCTGAACCCAAAGTGCAGCAGATGTTCAGAATCTACACACAATGCCTGCTGTCCTTCCATCCCTGTGAGCTATCACCTCTCACCTCTGACCAGGGAAACGTTTGACTGCAGGGGAAACCCAAATATCCTGTGAGCACACACAAAAGGAGTGGATTGTTAGGCCACACACACCCCAGAGCATACAATACAAATACTCGTTCAGATGGCGTATGCACCAGCAGAGTGAACAGTTGTGTCCTTCGTTGGATTGTATGTTAATGATCCTGAAGAAAGCAGTCCTTTGGATTTTTAAATAATAATTTTATCAACTAATAATAACACACCATTGCCATACCATTAAAGCTTGCCTCCACAAACCCCCTCATTTTGTAAGTGAAAGTACAAGAGTATTAGGTATGACCGCCTCCCTAACACTGACGGATTTATATAAACTAAATAATCCTGTTATGTTGAAAGATAATCAGGTATTTCTTGTTAGCAATATGACTCTTAATCTATCCTATGTAACATTTAAAAAAAAAAAAAATTCTTATCCTGATATCTTAAAAGAAATGGTGTGGTTTAGTGCTGGTGTCTCACCCAGTTAGATATCTTTGGGTTGGAGTGGATAGTGTGTGTATTGATGGAAAGCCTGTGACACATGGATTAGTGGGTGTTTAGACTGAACTCTGGAGTTTATGCTGGCATGCTCAGTTGAGTGGCTGAATGGACCTTGAAAATCCTTCTTGTATATTTAGGTTCTGATTAAATGAAAACAAGACATCACCCAGCAACTGTCATGGAAATTAGCCAGTTTGGGTCTTTATAAAGGTTTTTGTAAAGTTTATAGTGTCTATTCTGGAGACTTTGTCTTTATTTATTTATTTTTGTTTTGGAAGCAGTTGTGTTTTATTTTGCACTTGTGACCCGACTGCTTGTTGCCCTATGCAGAGGAAAATATGACAGAGGAAGCGGCCCACATTGAGACTGCAACCCAGCAGACGCTGCACTACACGTTAGCCAATCAACAGGTCCAGTTCCACCGCATTGGTGAAGACGGCCAAGTTCAGGTGGTGAGTTTCAGACATTTCATAACTCTGTCTCCTTATAAATCCATGACAAAGCAATTTTAGCTTCATTGACTGTGCTTTTAATCCCCCTTTTTTCCCCAATATTTTTGCTATGTGTAGCTTAACCTAAGCTTCTACTCATTTTCCCCACTGATTACATGTAAAAGCTTCATAGACTGCAGGTAATAATGTGCTGGAACACCTGTTACAGAGGCATTTAAAGGATTCAGGGGAAAACTAGGCCAACTTGTATGTGAAAGAGTAAGTTGTCCTAAGTGGGTTGAATTTGACCAGATGTAGCAGAAAGTCCTTCAGCGCCACTTCAGTGTAACTGCTGTGCTGTTTAAGAGTTTCCCTAAAATCACCAGAATATTTCATTTAATGCAACGAAGAGGGTTAGTTAAATTGTCCTCATCATAGCTGTAGGCTTTGAGCACATATTGAATCTCATTTTTAGTTTATGGTTTTAGTCAATACGGGCTTATATTGCTTAGCAGCTAATGAAGTTTGTCACTGATGGGTTACTTTCAACATGGATTTATTTCTTTATTATTGTTAAAACTGCAAGTGTATCAATTGCAAACTCAAGTTACCATTTAAATATAAAGTAATTTGTTGATTTATAAAAATGGTTTGACTGTACAAATGGAACAACAGAGAAGTGCTATCCACTTCAAGTGATGCACGCCTACAATACTGACGGTGCTACAAAGCTCATTTTGTACACTACCGGTCAAATGTTTGGACACCCCTCTCCATTACATTTGATTGGGAAGTGTGTCCATGCTTTTGAGTGCTCTGCTATTTGCTGTATGCTACCTTATTGCTGTGGAAAAGATGCACAGAGCAGGAGAAGAGGAGGTCATATTGTCATTTCTTTTATACACATTTAGTACTAAATGATGCAGCTGAGCCTGAAATTTGCCACAAACAAGAAAAAATAAATTCCATCTGAAACGGTGATTCGTAATTACAGCTTTTCCTTTTGTTACCTTTGAATTTCTCCTTGGGGATGAATAAAGTATCTTTGATTTGATTTGATTTGATTTGATTGTTTGAAGCTAAATGATTCACTGGCAGCTTATAGTACTCCTACAATGCTGCTGGTGGTCAGAAGGCTTAGTTAATTATTTTAAATCACTTTCAGTATATTGCAATTTAATAGTAGACATAAAGAAAGATTGTCTCACTGTTTTAATTCTGATTAGAAGCTTTTGTGAATATTGAATCATTTTCGTTTACCACATTACTGGTGATTAGCCGATCCCTGCTGGGGAGATTTTATTGCATAAAATTAGCAACAAGATTCTCCAGTCTTCATTTTCTCTAAATTTCTTCCCGAACTCATAGGCATCTTTTATTGTTATTGCCAGAATTCTCTATCCTTCAAACCAAACTTTAGGATTGGTTTTATAATTATGAGCAGATGTTACAGAAATGCCTTTTCAATTTTTTTTTTTAATTTCTTGTTCATATTTGTGTGATTGTTCCTGTTTGAGTTGCAGTTCATGCTCTTCATGTGCTCTACAGATTCCACAGGGTCAGTTGCACATTGCCCAGGTACCACAAGGAGAAGAGGTGCAGATCACGCAGGACAGTGAGGCAAGTGTTGGCGTGTTTGCATGCAAGAGAGGATAGAAAACGGTTAACCAGGTTTCTTGAATTCTTATTGCTGGCATATAGAATTTTTCAACAAATATGTCACTCAAAAGCAGTTGTCTACAGTCAGTTCATGCCAACTTTTGTGGGAAAGAAAATGAACGGCATCTGCATTGCTGTGGGGAATACCGGTCTCTGGATGGTTTATAATTTGGTTGACTTATGACTATATAGGGACTGGTATTCTTTGACTGCTTTAAAATTATATTTAATATTCATATGAGTTTGAAGATTCATGCCTCATTCATGAGATGTTGTTTGTCTGATGTTTTTTCTTTTTTCTTTTTTCCTATAAAACCTTTAGACTCAAGTGTTAAGAGACCGAACTGTTTTTCTGTTGGACTGGCAGGAAGCATTGACAAGAAATAATAATTCTATTCTATTCTATTCTATTCTATTCTATTCTATTCTATTCTATTCTACAGTCATTTAGCAGATGCTTTTATCTAAAGCGACTTACATGAGAGTGCTAGTGGACTGTCCAGTTGGACACAGATCCTTACATGAGGAGCTACAGGCTTTTTTTTTTTTTCTCCCTTCCCACCACATAATATCACCTATGTTATAATACAAAGAATTAATACCATAATGTTTGTTGCAAAGAACTGGAAAAACTTCTCCAACTTTCCAACAAAAATAGCTATACTAAGTGTTGAATGGCTCCTTGAAGGGCTGAGTCTTCAACTTGCTCTTAAAGTAGACGGGGACTCTGCAGAGCAGACAGAGTTTGGGAGATCATTCCACCATTGTGGCACAACAGAGGAAAAGAGCCTGACTTGTGATTTAGTCCCACGTATTGGTGGTAACACGGCATCTTTCACTGGTGGAACGTAGCTGTCTAGAGGGAGTGTAGGCCTGGATGAAGGACTGAAGGTAGACAGGAGCTGTTTGAGTTATTGTTTTGTAAGCCAGAAGTGAAGCTTTAAATTTAATGCGTGCTGCGACCGGAAGCCAGTGAAGTGTGATTAGCAGTGGAGTGACATGAGCTGTGTTTTTTTTTTTTTTACTTTATTTTATTTTTTTTTATCGTAACTACTGCATTTCATTCTATAAGTGAAAATAGAACTTCCTGAACTAACTTGGCTGGGTTCTGTGAGCATAACACAGAGCTCCAGACTAACTTATTTTACTATGAACACGGTGGTCCTTAACTTAAAATTTTAAGAGTGCAAGCAAGGTGCATATTAAAATCAACTTGCAATGCAAATATTCACATTTCCTTTTATTTTGACTGTATTACTGATAAATACTTGAACAATAAATGCAGAAACTGCAGTGTTTACATTTCACATTTTACTGACACAACATAAAAAATGCTGCAAT
Source organism: Telmatherina bonti (assembly GCF_933228915.1). Taxonomy (NCBI): domain Eukaryota; kingdom Metazoa; phylum Chordata; class Actinopteri; order Atheriniformes; family Telmatherinidae; genus Telmatherina; species Telmatherina bonti. The sequence continues at coordinate 34,663,022 of NC_136620.1, read as the reverse complement.
TAATGGACTCAATAATACCTGTTTCTGTTAAACTTTAGAATCAATTCAGACAGGATGGAGTTTGCTAGATGTCAATTATCCACCCCCACGCTCCCCCACCCCCCACAGCTCTGCTTCTTTGCTCATATCTGTATTTATCAGGAGCGTCTGCAAATTTATTGGTTGAACATGCGCGACCATTTGGTCACAGTATGGAGCTCTGTCAAAATATCATTAGCATGTAGACTAATTTTGCATATATTTGCATGAATAAATTAGCATTTACTCTGAAGATTCTTTGAATTATGCTGTTTACCATATTTTTTGTATAAATGATTATTGGAAGTGATGTTGTGGTGCGTTGTGTACCTCCTTACGTGTGTACGTGACTCAAATGGCTAATTAGCAGACTGGTGCAGAGTTTAATGCCGTACTCGGCACCAGTCTGCTAATTAAGTGTCATGCGTGTCAGGTGTGTTGCAGCAGGGAAGCTATGAACACTTGTGGGACTGCAGCCCTCGAGGACTGGACTTGCCCACCCTGAGAGGGGATCAGCGTTTCTGTTCTTGTTGCTTAAGCTTTTGTAAGGATTTTTAGGTATGTTTTCATTAAGAAAAGGGTTTCTGCAGCCAAACAGATGAGTTTGGTCTTTGAATAAAAGTTTTATGGCGTTTGTTGTTTCTTTAGACAGTTGAGTCAAGTTTAGGTTATTGAAAAAAGGACATTGTTTCTTCTGGACTTGGTTCTTGGTTGCTACGAAATGTGTAAAAAGTATTATTATCAGAAGAGACAGTTTCATATGCTCAGTTTTTTTATTGCTAGTATTTTTCTTTGGTCTTTTTTCTCTCATTCTAGTGAAATCTGTTAAATAGTTTCCTGATTTATTGTTATAAAAATATTGATATATCATCCGTTGGATGATAAAACTGTCTGTTTTTATGAGTGATTTGCTCCAGTTGGAGGTTTGGGTGTCCCGAAGTTCATATAAAGTCTGATCATTTGGGTGTGTACAAAAGCTGCCTGAAAGTGCTTTAGTGTTTCAAAATAGTCTACAATGACATTTTTTCTCTTTTTTTTCAGGGTGATAAAATGTAATTTTTTTTTCAAATTTCATTACAATACATAATGAAACCTGCCAACTTGCAAAGAGCAACCCATAGGATGGGCCACTGCTACTTGATAGTCATTATTCGATTTTATTGATTTCTAAAAAAGCATTCAAATTTATAAATGCTTTTCTCACAGTTCAGATTGTGAGCTAGTCTACTGCTGGATAAAAGAATATGTTTATTAAATCAGTCAGATAATTCAGACAGGAATTGATGCCATTTACTGGATTTGCCTTTTGAGCGCTGCATCTTCCTATTGGTCAACGAACACAGCTCTGTGTACCTGAGCAATACTTAAAAGTATTCAGTGTTTTAGACATTAGTCTCAATGAAGTCTGTTTTTGTTTATACGGTATATCTAACAGCGTATGCAGAGGGTTGTGTTTCCACATAAAGCTTCAGTGACTCATGTCTCCCATCAGACATCAATGCGCGCACACACACACACAACCTGCCCATAAAATCATAATTTAACTCCATACCAAAACTCCAACTGCATAAGAGGAATTCCTGCATCAGCATCAATGTTAATGATTTTTCAAGGATGCTGGAGAGAGATTTATTTCAAGACACCAGGCTGTGTACACACTTATACACGTAATCAAATACTGTAAATGATACATGCCATATATGCGTGACAGTTTGACATTTGTGCTAAAACAATTGACACCTTGGCCAAGTGTTTTTCTCATTTCCTATTCAGTTCTGGTGCTGAAGGACCGAGAAGAAATACACGACTTAGAGAGAGGGAAAGAGAGAGAGAAACGGAGTAAATTGGAGGCAAAAAACCTCTCTAAAGCCTTTCCTGTTCTTTGTGTCTGAGCCCAGATCTTTTTTTTTTTTTTTTTTATCTCTCTTCTTCTTCCTATTTCATGATATTTGTTTTTTTGGAGTTCAAAGCTTAGCAACAAAATCCCACTTCTGCCAGCTGCCACTCACAGAACACGTTTTCATAAGGAATAGGCCTCTTTTATCAAAGAAATTGGTTTTAACATGCTTGCAAAGGAAATGAGCTATTTCAGGGATTGCACTGCTCTCTGGCCTTATGGCACATGTATACATGAAATGTAATTAGCAAGAGAAAAACAGCAACTTGAGGTTGGCTCAATTGAGGTCCTTTCTACATAGGTTTCTGTTACCATCGCAGCAGGCTTCCAGATTTTTTACAACAGTCACTACTTTACAAGCAGATTATTTTTGTTTACACTGGTCTCAGTTTAGCCAGAAATAATACAGCTGTTGACATGAGTACAAATACATGCCATTCACTTCTTATTATGCACAGTATAAACATGCTCAGTAACTCAGTGCTGTCTGAGCATGCAGGGACTGGCTGAAATAAACAGATCTGACACTTTTCAGATGTCAGCGATGGCATTTTGCATTTCAGTGATCAGGAGATCTGCTTGAAACTCTTTAAACTTGAAGCAACTTTTTAATTTGCCACGCTGGTTTGTGCAAATAGAGGCCTAAACAAAACACAGTTTGGATGATGGATTTTTTTCTCATTTATTTATCTATATGTTATTTTTCATAGTGGATTTACATTTGCAGGTTAAACTGGGATCTGGATGTGTACGCGATAATCAGTAATATTATGTCATTTTTCCATTTTAGGGGAACCTCCAGATTCACCAGGTGCACGTCAGTCAGGATGGACAGGTAAGAATGCATTTATTATAAAGGGAACGGATGTTATAAAACAGTTATTAATCCATGATTTTAACTGTTAAATAGACTGTAGCATTATTCCTTCTAAACATTTGCAGTAATTGTTAAAGCTACAGTATGGAATTATTAAACACGATGGAGCAGGGGTTTCATCTCGGTGCAGCACCTTATTAATCACTAACTTTAATATGCAAACTTATTTTTCTTGTGTTTTTTTTTTTTTTTTCTTTGCAATTTTATGCTTCAGTAGACTCTTCTGTTTAGCTGGATACAATAATGACACAGTCATGTGGAAAATAGATTAAGCTGAGGTACGTCAGTTTTGCTGGTGGGATGGAGGGCAAAAGTGTGGAGAAGTTTTCCTGTTTGATACGAGAAAAAAAGGCAGATGAGTTCTTTGCTTGATACCACGTATTTTCCAACACACGATGGAGGAGACATGTAAATGTGCTGCTACATAGAGACAGAGATGACATGCTGTCATTTAAATGAGATGAATAATAGACCGTGTACTATTTAAGTCAGGAGTCCTGTGAAATCTCTTGGTTTTTCGCATTGGGAAGGGGGTGGGCACACAGCGTGAGGCGGCATCACACAACGCATCACATCGCTCGGCAGAAGTAACTGGCTGCAACAAACACAGATACTCAAATAAATAAGGATGATGTTAATGTTTTTATTTTAATCAACTTTTATTTGAACTGCTTGTTGTACTAAACTCTGGAACTTTGTTTTTTTAATTATCCACAAAGTGTGCAGCTTTGGTTACAGAAGTGTATCTTTTTGGGCTTCTGCAAGAACATTTCCAGATCCTCTTGATAAGGGAAATCAGCAACATCTGGCCCATTTATTGAGGTTTGCATGCGGGCTGTAAGATGGTCTCCTTGCAGCTTATTGTAGTTGACTTTGTCACCTGCAACTGAATGAACTATTAGGCTTTAAAAGTGATAGCTGATAGTTTAAAGTAGTGATAGCTTTAGGCGGCTAAAAAGTATTTATTATCCTGTTGATGGCTGAGAAGTTTCTCTGTGAGGGCTATGGAAGCCAGCAGGCTCAGAGTAAGAACTCCTTATATTTTTAGGACAAGTGTGGCCAGTTGTGTCTTGTTCTTAAAAGATTAAAAATGATATCAGTAATACAGTATAGTGTTCCTCATAACTTCATTTGAGAATGTTACATTTTTAAGTTACCTTAAGTGGACCAGAGATCCTGAGCTCCTTGACAAAGGTCCATTCTTTAAGGACTGTTCCAGAATGGACCAGAGAACAAAACTTTCCCACCAGTGTCTGCGTTTTTGTGTGGACAGTGTCATCAGGAATCAGAGAGTTGCCTTTCCAGGTGAACGATGAAGCCATCCAAATATGGATCCATCGCTTGATCAAAAGCATAAACAATTACAAATAAAAGTGCAACAAAGAAATTGTAGTTTTATCCATGAAGTCAGTCAAAAGTGTTTGAAATCCCTGTCAGAGCTTCTGTATGTTTTCTGCATTGACTCCTCTTCTTCCTGTCTCCCGTTCAGCAGAGATGCAGAATGCCAGGTCTGAGCCAGGTTGATGACCGCCAGAGTTTTTTATGCTTGTTATTAGGGCCAGAGTGACAGGGACCTTGGAAAATAAGCAGGTTGACTCATGTGAAACGTTTAATTGTCGTCTTCTATGTCTTTTCAAATAATTATAAAGCTAAATCATGGCAGTTGAGCTGAGTTATTTAAGTCACCTGCTCGTTGAATTCTAGGAATTTGACATCCTCCATTTGAAAGAGGCTATAGAGGCAGGCCGTGTGGGGGAGCACATCAGCTTGCAGGTGAAGGGTGGCAATACGGGGTAGGTGACAAGGAAGGAATATAGTCTCCTAACAGTAGGACGTTTATTGGTCTCTCCCTCATCTGCTAAGGTCCTCACCACAGCAGTTAGGTCTCTTAGAAGGTTGTTACTGTTTCATGTTGGGAGAACCACCGCGTGTCCTTTACTTGATAGTCAATGACAGTAAAAACGTCTGGTTTAAAAATAAGAATAATACATATATTTAAAAATGTATTTAATTGAAACTAAAGTATTAAAGAAATCCCAGTAAACTTACCTTTACCTTCATCTCATACAAGCCTCTTCAGATGCATCCTCACAGGCTCGAGCTAGCATCACAGCAGCACAAGGCACACTTCATAGCCAAAGCAATGCTTCTGTTAGCTGCTTTGCAAATCCATTTTGTCCTCCCTTTGTTTATTTTATTTAATACATTAATGTACAGTACATTATTATTTAATAATGTAAGGAGAAACAAATAAAAAAAACAAACATAAAAAACAAAAAAACAAATCCATTTTGTCCTCCTTTTGTTTACATCTATTTAATAATGTAAGGAGAAACAAATTTAATTTAAAAAAAAAACAAAACAAACAAAAACATTCAGAACAGTTTATATACAAAAGACAAGGAATGAAATCTGTCATGACTGCCACACCATCCATTCCAAGGCCAAACATGAGGTGTGTGGGGATGCCTGTTGTAAAAAAGAAGTTCTTTAGTCACTGCTGTATCTGCCTTCCTGTCAGTCAGGAAAATCAGATCAATGAACCAGAACCTTCCCCTTGTTATCCAAGTATCTAATAATGTCCACGCGAGACATTTCACTTATCTGTGTATTGAAAATTTGTTTGACAATGAAGTGTTTTACTTTGAGAAGACCTACCTGAACTAAACATACTGCTGTCTGCACACAGAGACATGTGGTCTCAAAGCCTTTTGCTTGTTGCTGTGAAATGTCAAATTTGGTTCTTAACAAAAGCCAGCATTTCAAGCATTTCATCAATTGTTCTATGTGACCTACAGATGATACTTTGGCCAGTCTAACATGACTGAAAAGTTGACATTCAAACGTAATGGACAATTAAATGCAAAACATGAGTTCTTTAATTTAATGCAAGAAAAATCCAGCTCATTGTCCGTCTGGACATTTAATAAGACTAAACAAACTAATCTAGAAATGGCTGTCCAAGCGAGTTTGAGTGTGCAATTTTATAAGAAACAAAAAAATAACTCTACAGGCATCCATTAGCATGTCAAGTGTTAAATCTAATACTATCATTCTGGAAAGACTTTCAAATATGGCTTGTTTGGAAAAGTTGCTAAGAACAACCTCTTTTCTGTCTCTCAGAAAAGAAAAACAAACAAAAAAACAAAAAGCCATCATAGAATAACAGCTAAAGGAATGTGAAATTGCATCTGAACAAACCAAAATATTTCTGGATCAATGTCCTTTGGGCAGATGAGAGTTAAGTAAAGACAAAATCCTTAGCTCTGCAATTTGTTAAAACCAAACAGAATATCAGCACAAACCCTTCATACCAGTTGTCTAGCTTAATGGTGGAGGCGTGATGATTTGAACCTGGGCAGCTTGCAGTCACTGAGTTGTCCATAAACTCATTTATCTAAAAGGTATTCTAAAGTAAAAGCGAGGCCATCTGTCTGACAGCTAAAGCTTGGCCCAAACTGGGTCATAGAACCAGACAATGATCCAATGGACTGCAGCAAATCAAAAGGAAAAGAATCAGGATGCTGCAATGGCTTAGTCACGTTCCAGACCTCAATCCGATTCAAATCCTGCGACTTGACCTTAGGAGAAGAGTCTAGAGACAAACACATGTCATTCCACAGAAAATGGGTTGACATTTGGAGTTACCTGATTGTACACAACTCTTACACATGGATAAATACACCTACACACACCCTCTAATGGTTTTTGTGTCCAAGCTGTCTGATATCCGCTCACTACTTTTCCATCCTTTTTTTTTGTTTGTTTAATTTGGACTGGAAGTCCTTCTCGTTTTTCTGTTCTTTCCTCTGGGATCCAAGCGAGTCTCGATCAAAGCGAAACTGGTCTGTGTACGACCGTTGCAGGCCACATATGGATGCCTGTAGACGGCTGTAATTTCTCATTCATGATCTGATCCGGTTTGTCTAGAAGCAAGGATTTAGGGAAGGAAATTCTGTCTCACGCTGGCTGTCTGCTGGTGATTCTGTTTTCTCTTATTTCAGAACAACAGGTGTTTTATGTAACAGCTGTAAAGGGTTGTTTTTCCATGAATGGGGCTACAAACACTCACCGCTGGAGTCAATGCTGAAAAATATACATTGTTTTTGTTCTCAAAGATGATTAATTAGATACTTTCTTCAAGAGAAGAAAGTTGGTGGGTCACTGACCCCTCTTCAGTTCATATTATGCTCCATTTATAACCACACAGACATGTTGGCACAGTGGTGTTGCCAAAACAGTCAGCTACAGTGGAACACACAAAATATCTGTTTAAAATTGGATATAATTGATGAACAGCATCATTTTACATTTACTCAGCGAGTATAAAATGGCAACGTAACTTTCCAGAGTTGGATTATTGCTCTGATTTGCCTTATTAGATTCAATTTTAACGTCTCTGCGGTATTACAATACACCCTCTTTTGTTTTAAGGCACCATAAGATCACATTACTACTAACTGTCAAAGCTTTTACTGCATCTTATCCACTAAGAGGAAGAATATTTCTCTGTAAATATGCCAGTAAGGAGACTTGAGAAGCTTGGTGACATATTAAAAGTAAAAACCTAATGTCCTGTTTGTAAAGTTATATTTTTAAAAACTTGCTACGTAATAAAGAGTCTATAATGCCATTACTTTTAAGGAATAAGTTTAAGTCTAATGATAGACTCAAAAAGAAACTTTATCATCTCAGTTATTCTGTGATTTGTAAAACAGATGGAGAGGAGTTGCAAACCACCCACCGACTGGAGCCATGTGCTTCCAACAGCTCAGTCTTTCATTTTATAGTCTGATTATGATCTTAATTCATAACTTGCCTTATAAGTTCAAGATGCTACTGGCCATCTATGTTTGCAAACATTTGTAATGTGTGAATGTATCTGGATTATACGGGGGAGATTTTTGTTGTTTTTTTTTTTCTCGTTTGTTGCCTGCTAAGCTTTGTATTTTCTTTCTTTCATTGAGGTAGTCGCCACACATCCTCAAGCCCTCTCTCTTTCTCACACACTCAAACACATGTATGCTCATGTCCTCGGATGCCCTGCTTGCTGAGCATGACAGCAGCATTCCTCTGTCTCTCTTTAGGTTCTTAAACAAGTTTTGGCCCGAGTTTGGCTTAGATTTTGTGCCACGGTACACATTTCCAGCAGTTATTTGAATGAGTTCATGAACTACTCTTGCAGATTTCCATCTGTTCTGTCAGGTTTAGCTGCTCTGTGGGGCTAAATCCCCGTGCATAGGCATTTTGCATTAACAAATTAACACAGCCTGAAGCTATCATTTCGGATACATGTTAGCCTTAGTTCTTTGGTAAACAGACACCCTGTCCCAGAGTATGAGAACAAAAGGCCTTTGGCGGTTTGAAGTTGAATCCAGTAAAAATGTATTTTCCTTCTTTTTCATAAGTTTATATTTTATATTTCTTTTGGCAATATTCATTTAACTTTGCACACTTAATCAGAGCAAATTACTCTGACACCTCTAGATGAAGGTCGACTTGTTCACACACATGCCGTAGAACACAGCAATGGCAGCATGTCATGTTTTTCAGAGACTGTAAGGACAAACCAATTTTAAGTCAACCAGTGCATCTGATAAAACCAAAAAAATCACATAAAACCCAAAGGAACTGGGTTAAAAACAAGCATGATAATATCATTAGCACTTATAAATCACTTGGCCCAGATTTGGTACAAATAACACACACATATAATGTAATGGTCTTATCATGATTGCTCTAGTGTATCTTGGAACAGATGTTCCTTGAGAATACAAGACAAACAATAATAATCAGATTTTATTCTTGTATGTTTTCCTAATGTTTTCATTTCTTTTGATAGTATAGACATTAATGATTTAGGCCCTGCATGATGTCACTATATTTCTGATTTGGCAGAATGCTGCTGAGGTTATGTTGGTGTAACTTGGCGTTCACCGCTGATCACGCCCTACTAGTCTTGTCTTTCTTTCTCGGAGGCTATTTCCTCCTCTTTATTTCATTTGTCCTGTGTGGTGTACTTGTGGTTACACCTGCCTTTTAAATACCACATAGCTGCTTCAGATTACAGTAACTATCACACATGAGGCCACCGAGGTTGAATCTTGGCTTCATTTTGATTAAGCAAATATTGTCACATTTGTTGTCTTTTATGATCTTCAGAAAGATGTTTTTACACTATATATTTCCTCCAACGATCTTGTAACTTGTGAGCATGCTTCTTAGTTGTTTACATTTTGATTTTTCTTTTGTCATCCTGCAATATTTGATCCACTGAGATCAAATGTTTAAATCCACACTGATGTGGCCTGATGGCATTTTTCTGTCAGAGTATTGTTCATTATGTGGACATATCTAACCAGAGACTTAGTACTCTGGTACTAAGTATTGTCTTCCATGGAGAAGTCGAGCCAAAATCTAGCTGTAGAAATCTGAACATACTCAAAGCAATTACCTTTCCCCACTGGTTCAGGTAGCTGTTTGTTTAATTGTTTTGGAGCCAAATCTGTATCTCGTCATGTTCCATGTAATTTAATGCTTATGTTGTCAACAAGCAGCGCTGACTGCTCGCTACATTATCTGGATCTGGTAGCTTTTTCCAGCCAAAATAACTTCATATAATGAAAGGTAGTGGTTATTATTTAGTTTAGGTTTTCCACAGTTTTTGGCACTCATAAAGCTTTTTTTCAAGCTGCATTCTAGACGATGTTCTTCTTTGGTCACTTCAAACACTGTGCTTGTAATGCTCCTTTTCTGTTGTCAGGATTTTAATATTATTTTGTGTATCATATTTTCTGACTTGATGAAAAAAGGACTGGAATTTGGGGCCCAATTGATGCACTAACAGTTAAAACTTTCATCTGGCATCTCGAAAAAAAAGATGTTTTTGTCGTTGAGGAGACAAACTGTTTTAAAACGCTGAAAGGGCTTCAGACTGACCTCTGTGTTGTTTACACTGCATCCATCTATCATCCTCTCTATAGCCATTAGAGACTGTCTGTATGCAATGAGCGGATTGTGGAACACATCTCACTAGTCAGTTTGTGTATTTGTCCAAGTGCTTATGTAGACAGCAGATTTTTGTAGTATGGCTTCAGAAGTTTAGTGTCTGTTTCCACGTGAATCTCTGGCAACTGAGCTCTGGAGTTACTGCAACTGTGCAAGTTGAAAGTCATCACTAAAGTGGTGAAGGGGATCCAAAGTTCCCCATAAAAACTGTCTAATGCAGATAGAAGAAATAAGGCAGACCCATGAAACTATAAAATAACTAGTGTTTTACTGCACTCCCTGTCTTTCATAGCCTCTTATCTAGTGCCCTCCTCTCTGTGCTGTGATCTTACCCTCTGCTGATGCAGACCAAATGGGGGATTGGGAGATGAAAGGAGTGACTGATGAGAAGGAGGGTAGGGAAAAATAAGGGGGAGAGGAAAGTAAGAAAAATAGGACGTCTGGAAGACACATTTTGTGCCATCAATGATTAAAAGTTGATACCAGCCAAGCTAAAAATCGCACAAAACTGGTTGTAATGCGGTGCCAGGTGCAGCGTAAAAACATATTCGGTTTGTACCCTGGATTGCTGGAGCTTTGCCTGGCTCAGACAATGGCCTCAGATGACCTATTTTCTCTTACCGCTCTTTACTGTCAGCCTGCTTTGTTAATACAGACAATTTAACAAACATTCAGACCCCATTTCCATTTTTTTCAGTGTGTGGATGAATTTGACTAGCCTAGTAGAAACCTTTCCTGGCAGCAGTTACTGATGGGCGTTTGTTTTTAAGAAGGTTTACCCTTCACTATTTAGATTTGGACAGTCTGTGCTAATCAAATCAATGCTCAAACACTTACTCCATGACAGTGACAATTAATTTGCCACATTTTGATCCAACTTGGATCTGTGTCAGGTCAAAAGTTCTGGCAGTTCATTCCATTTTTCAGGGACAGTCAGAGGCTCTTTCTAAGCCCCTCTAACTCAAGATCCTGAGAATTAAGCAGGGTTTATAGTTCTTTTTTATGCTGACAGGTCTCATAGAGCCTGCGGTTGACAAGTAACCCCATGGTGATACGCTACCACAGCAATACTACACTGCAGGAATGGTGTTAGCAAAATAATGAGAAGTATTTGGGGTTTGCCAGTAATGGGACTTGGAGTTCCTCCACACAGTTCAGCTTTTGTCTCATCAAACCTGAAAATCTCTCGAGTCATTTCAATGCCATCTGGCAAATTCCAAGTGGGCTGTCATGTCTTTTACTTAAGAGTTGTTAGTTTTTAGCCACTCTGCCGTACAGAACTAATTGATGGAGTGGTTCCATCTCTGTCAGAGTGGCACTGAGGTTCTTGGTTACCTCCCTGACTGAGGCCCTTTTTGCATGGTTTCTCAGTTTTACATCTTGGCTATTGTCTATAGGGGAAGTCCTCTTTGCTCCAAATTTCTTCAGTTTCATGTTTTTTTTTTTGGAGAAGACTGTGTTTCTGGTTAACCTGAAACATAAAAACTGGCTTTAAAACCTTGTCCTGATCCGAGACTTGACACAGTTGACTGTCGGAACTTGGAATTATGTGCAAGCGGGTATGTGCTGTTGTGAACCATGTTCAGTCAGTTCATTTTGCCATAGATGGACTACAGTTGCCCAAATTTATCATGTTAAGCACCATAACTTAGAGTCTGAATACTTTTTCAAAAGAAATTTAAATGTAGCCTAAGCTTTTAACACCTCATTGTGACTGGTCAGGTATAAGATGATAAACATAATTTCAAAGTGCTGGTTTGTATGATTATCATTTCCTAATGCAGTTATTGCGATCTCTGCAGACGTCTTCTCTCTCTGTGCAACATTAACGACGTTCTAACAGCTTGTCATGTGCTCCAGCTGAGAAAATAAGACATTGGACTTTTACATTGACATCGCAAGCTACAACCAGTCATCACACAGACTATTAAAACCAGGTCTAATGAAGCTGAAGATGCTCTAAGAGACCACAGAGTAGAATTTCCTCTGTGCACCACATGGAGAGGGTATCAATTCCATGACTGAGTGTGTGACAGATTTTTATCAACTTCTGTGTGAGACAGCATCATCCCAACAGGAATAGTGAGATGCTTTTCCAGTAAAAATCCCTGGATCACCAGCGACCTCAGTAAGGAAAGCATTCAGCATCATTGAAGACGGTACAAAAATAACAAACACATAAAGAAGTGCAAGGAGGACAACAGGAAAAAGTTATAAAACCAACTCCAGTAAAACAACACAAAGGATGTGTGGACAAGGGGATCAAACTGATGGAGGTCTAGACAGAGCAAATGAGCTGAATATGCGTTTCAATTAAGATGACGGGGCGACAGACAGGCTGCTCTAACATCTCACCATGGAAGTTCTTGGGACACTGTTAGTAGCTCTCCTAGATAAGCAAATAAATGCCCGAAAGGAACCGTTAGAGTTTGCATATAATATTGGGCTTGGGGTTGAGGACGATGGTAGTGAAAATGATATACAAAAGCATGAAATGAGAAAAATCATCTGAGAGATCTGGAACATCCCAAGAGAGCTGTAAGGCTTTACCAAATTCGTCAATCCTGTCATTGGCCTGCATCTTTGATCGATGATGGACTTGAATGTTGGCCATCAAGAGCTTAAGACGTGTTTCTCCAATGTCTGAACACAACCCCACCATTTCATTTCCTTTCCATAGTTGAACCTCTGCCACCCTTTCTTGTCAACACATGTTTCTGTGCATCTGTCGGGCCATTCCAAGTGACACTGTCCATGGTCAGTGTGGGAACTGGGTCACAGAACTGAGTCCAGCTCGGCACCGGTCCCTCTAGCCTTGCTGCCAGGATTTGTAAGCACTGCACCTGGAAGAAGACAATACATTTTGTGTTAGGGTGACATGAAAGAAAACAAGGAAGTCTTAATCAAAGGAGGCCTATAAGAGAGAGTGAAGTAACATAATTGAGTTGAAGAGATAACAGATGGATTGTTGTTTTTGACCTCATGTTGTACTTCTAGCACTGATGTTCTTGTTTGTGGGAAAACAACCAGACATCAGCTCCAATGACAAAACTCTGGCAATGTAAAAAGGCTGTTGGTCCGGATTTGTCATTTCTAAACAGAAAGCAGATGAGCAATGTGGAGGCTTAACCTCATAATATCGGGGTGTAATGTGTGGTGGAGTCAGACTGCTGGCCCGTGGCCCGAGTAGTTCACTTGGCCTCTTTCTCTTTCTGCTTAAGAATTTTGCTTCTAATGTGGAAGCAGCTGTTATGATGCCTGTGATTCCCAGTGTTCAGGGAGGATGGAACAAAACGAGAAGACACAAAGTCGAACGATGCTTTATGAGAAATCTTTTATATGAGAAGGATGAATGTAAAAATTCAAGGATTTAGAGGCCTGATGGTGGATCATGTATCAAAGGAATCTGTTTTGTGTCCTTGAGGCTTTATAGCCCGGATATAAGGGTCAAAGACAAAGGAATCCTTATAGTTTCAAATGTGAATGCAGACACACGTGTGTGTGTGTGTGTGTGTGTGTGTGTGTGAGTCAGCTTTACAGGGTAATGCAGATGAGGGCACCTCCACATAAGTTTCTTTTGTCTTCATGGGCAAAATCGAGGTTGCCAGATCTTTAAAAGAGAACAGATGTTTTTAGATGTATTTTATTGTGAGTCATCATCATCATAGACCTGATATGACCCTTTACATGTCACATAGCGCTCCATCATCAGTCATAGCAGGGTGTGAATAGACTTTTTGTTGGTGATAACCAATCTTAAATAGAATTGTTGTCATTCACACTAAACATCTTTCTCAATGTTATTGTGATTGGGAAACGGAGAGTAAAGTTAAGATGAATGGAGACGTGAGTTGATTCAAATATTATTGTAGAAAGTATACAGACAGTTGTGAAAATGAATGTGCCCAAGTCTTGATGAGTTACAGAATCCATTGCGCTACATGCTGATTCACAAGATAGAAGCAGTCCATAGCAGATCTAACCCAGAAACGTTGAGTTCCTGGCTGCGGTTTTGTCAAAGGTGATAAGTGTGTTTGTGTTCTTCTTTTAATGGTTTGAGTTCAGGTCAGGTGGTAATAATGCATTTGTACGTGTTTAGCACTGTCATCCTCTTTCAAGCAAATTTCTTTTGTTGTTATTTAAAGGGAAGCGGCTGAATTGGGAACAGTAACAAGTTTGGTTGTTTCAGGAAAGTGATATTGGATTCAAGAAGTGTGTTGGCCCCTGTGGATGCGTGCTTACAAATTCTGACTCAATAGTAAATGAAATGCCTTGTAGTGATGGGTGTTGTGTGTAGTCGAGTTTTACAACCCGTGTATATCATCTTCTCTGGCTCCGCTGAATCAAACCGGATAATTGGAAACACGATAAAGTCAACATCTTAAATCATAAAATCTCCTAACATTGTAAAGATACTTTTGACAATTTGGCACTTCAAGTCCGTATTTGTGCTAAAGAACAGAGACAGCATTCAATGGCACTTTCTCACTTTTCATTTTCAGGCGGCCTGATTTTTAATGATGGTTGTAATTTTTGTCACCAGTTCACTTCTGATTTGCTACTCTGGATCAGAAGTCAAGCTGGGCTGCTTTTGTTGTGAGCTTTCTGTCTCAGTGTGACTCCCAGTTTGGTGGTGGGAGTTGCGAGAGATGCAAGGGAGGGCTTGATTCATTGCAGGTGTTGAGCTGCGATGTAGAAACAGTGCCAGGGTGTGGGTGGAGATGGAAGCTCTCAGGTCACAAGTTCATGTATAGCTTTATAAAACAATCATGCATTTCAGATAAACATGCAGGAGCTGCATGCAAAAACGCAATAAACAAAAAGAGAGGGAAAAGAACAGCCATTATCTAATTTCTAGCTTAATTACTGCCATCATTCGTTGTTATCGCAAACTGCTTTCCATGTAGCCATTCTGCATTATGTGCCCAGCTACAGTAGACCCTATAGACTACTGATAAAATAAAAATGATGGGTAAACAATAGAGTGAATAACTACATTAAATTATTAATTTTCTCGGCACACGCAAAACAAGCTCTTTATTAGCTTCCTCTTCGCAGCCAAATCACAGCCAGTTCTCCTCACTCCACTTGGACCACACCTACCCACCCAGAGCTAATGTTTCTGCTTGGACATCTGTCCAGGGTTGGCAGTTGCAGATGTTGTTGACGGCTGTTAAAGCTGGGAGGAAGTTCCAGGCACTCCTAAGTCCAAATGTTTCTTTTCTCATTTCCCTGTTTTGGGAAAGATTTTTTTTTTCTGCTAAGATTTAAAAGAGGAGGCAGAATTCCTTTGGGCATGATAGGAACCAGATTTGTGTGGGTTTCTTTTCTTACAACATAAAGTGTATATGGATTTTGTTTGGTATCTTTGGATGATCAAGTTCCAGGACACAAAAAAAAACAACAACAACAACAACCTACTCGGACATGGGTGCACAAAGGCACACAAAACAAGGGGTGGCTAAGTTTAGACGAGACCTCCCACAAACCTTAAAGTCGTCATTCTACACCATTTGGTGCTTTGCGGAAGCTGATTTTCTGACTGTTGTTTTGCACTGAGACTATGACTCGGCAAAGAAAGAATTCAGTCATGTTTCCGAACAACCATTTCTGAAGTCATCATTATTCAAGTTTACTGCCTTTTATGTTAAGCGAAAGAAGAAAAATGGCATTTTAAGCTTGTCTGATATGGAAACACAGTTTAAGCCTGACTTATCCAGGGTTATTTTCCTTCAGTCTTTGAATCATGAATGTTTTTTTCATTATACTGGTGTTGTTTTTCACTTTTGTGTCTTTTCTCTCCAATTGCTGTATTTCTTTGCTGTCCTGGATCCATTATTGAAAGCATTACGGCATCTGCAAAAGATTTATTTTTTTTTCTTTTCCCTTTTTGTTCCTCAAGGCCATTGCTGTTACAACACCCTGCAGAGAATTTAAGATGCTCTTGATTGTTCAGTGCTCTTGTTTACACAGCTATTCTGCAGCATTGTAGTTCTTTTATGTGCAAGATGGCCTTCAGCATTCTTTTACATAGTGCTAACAATGAATCATTAATAATGTAACCTAAAAGAATAAAAATCTGCATGTTTTAGTAGCACATTGCAACCATTATAGAAGTGTAAATGCAAAGAGTGACCTGTCCAACCGTCGATACTTTTCATAGCATGGCACCTTGTTTTTGTTTTTGAAATGTCTTTGAAAAAGCTTCTTAGAGACCCAGCAATCTTAGATAATCAGAGGTAACTTGCTATTTCATGTCAGAAAGCAGTTATTTGTTCACAACATTTCAGAAATTACAGTTTTTAACAAAGAAGCCCAGTAGGGCTACCTAACTGTGTCATATGATTGTAGATATTAATCAAATTGGGAGAAAAGTTTAGCTGTAAGCAGAACTGTTTAAAATGTTTGTGTTGTGTTGACATTGGGTGTATGCACAGATTTTAGTGCAAACATCTTGGCTTTACTGATTGCAAAGGCAGCTAAGGGGGTGTAACATATTTTGTGTTTACATTTGTTTACTTAAGAGCCTAAAGCATTTGTTGCTTCTGCAGTTGCTCGGGGATGCAGTTACACAAGCGATTACAATTTGCATTTACCAACATCCACACACTTCACATATCATGCACAAAGAGAGGACATTATCACTATAGCCTCTGGTAACAATGAAGGACTTTTGAAGTGTGATTACTCTTCTTAATCTTGCCTGAAGATCTTATTTTGAAATGATGACTTTATGGAAAATATAGCACTGATCTATTCAGGTGTGTCCACTGTCCAGCGTCAGGTGTGTGGGAGCAGGGAAACTTAAAACCTGCAGGTCCGTGGTCCTCAAAGAACTGTGTTGAATGGGACTGATGTAGATGGTTTGTCAAAACATTTCTTGGTTTACAGTGTGGGGTAAAGCCTGTTACATACTCCTCAAGAAGCGAGAACTTTTTTCTTGTTCTCGAGGCTCCGAGAAAAAAAATGTCATTTTGTTCTCGCGGACGTGTTTGAGGACAGTTCTTGACACACCGGGCTGGCAGAACATTTTTCTTGCAGGGCTGCGAGAAGTATCGTGTGATTGGTCGGACATTGGAGGTGGACGTCGTTAACACAGAGAAAGCATGAAGCGGAGTTGCTGCTTCCGTGTGTTTACTGTTGCCGGCAAAACAGATTGTTTTGATAAAACAGCTTATCGAGGTGGTGAGAAAGTACGAACATTTTTACATGTGGCAATAAAACACTCGGACCCTGCCGCGTGCACAACCCGCCCTGCCGCGGACGAAGCTGCTCGTTAAATATGAAACTAGAAACTCGGAGAGCGGAAACCTCCACCAAGCACAATGTTTAAGAATCCTTTTAAAACATTCCTGGATCCAAACGGTGATCCTGATCACCACCAGAATTTAATCAGTTCTTCATTTTTACATTTGCAACAACTCTTGAAATATTTATAAAATCCCTCCGTCACCTTTTAAGTTATCTTAAGCAAAAAGACGCCGGGGAAAACAACCTCCTCGGCGGAGGTAACAACCAGGTTCATTGCACATAAAGCAGACATCTCCCCCCCGCAGTGATCCCTCCCCGCTGCAGACGTGCTTCTCGTGTAGTATGTATGGACCTCCCGAACAAGACGTTTTTTCTTGTTCTTGCAGCCTCGAGAACAAGAACTCAGTTCTTGCTTCTCGTGGAGTATGGAACAGGCTTAACTTCCAGACTGGTTTCTGCACCTTCAGGAGTCGCCATTACCTCTTTGCTTGCCTCCTCAGCAAGCCCAACAAAACTGGCCAATCAACACACTTCTGTCAAAACTTTTTGTTTTGGGAGAATACTTTCCCAGGAGAGCACTCTACATGATTTTTTTAAATAATGAATGAAAATAAAAAAAAAACAAAAAACCAATCAAACTGTATTAATCTTAGAGGGAAATTAATTGCAACCTATTTGGAGTTATGACAGATGCAAGACTAATGTAGAGGCAGCCAAGATTACAAATTAAATGAGCGGAAATGAACATGCCAGGTCCACTTTAAAATTTGAGGTCAGCAGTCATGCATTTAAGATCTGCTGGCACTCTGTGTTGTTGACTAATTGAACCTATTAAAAATAATGTCTTGGGCCACACTGAGTTCATTTGCAATGTGAAATTAAACTCCTACTATTATGCAATCAAAGCAAGTTTATTTCCTAATGCTTCCAAAAAGTCCAATGAACATTTCTCACCTTGTTTTTAAGTTTATTTACTTTAATAATTTTTCATGAGACCTGATGTACATGCAGAACTATCTTTGCCACACTAAAACTCTTCTTGATGCAAAATTGTAATTATTTTTGCATTATATTTAGCAAACCTAATGATGATTATGTCTTATTAGTTGAATGAGAGGTAATCATCATCATCAGTACTCACACAATTGTTTAATTGAGCTTAATTGTCCTTTAGATGAATGTTCAGTCATTAGGTAATTATAGAGTAGAAATTATTTATACGTTTATTTTATATTTGATTGTATTTTCGCATTCTGGTTGTTTTGAGCTGACAACGAACACTTTAAAGCATGACAGCCAAAGAGCAGAGGCAAGTTTCTCTGTCAAAGAAAGCCGTGGGACAGGATGTGAAGCCGAGAAGTTCCTGTGTAATCGCTTCAGAGATCTCACACACCATTCCAACACTGTAAATGCTTTTGTGGGCCTCTGTGTGCTGCTCCTCACAGCTGAGAATGCAAACTGCTCTCAAATGGACGTTGAACCTTTAATTGAATGAGACAAGTGTTTACGATCTCAAATGTCAACCATAGCATCCACTAAACCCCGGTAATTGTACACTTAGATACACCTGTTGGATTGTACTGAAACACCATGCTTGAATTAGCCCTCGTACTCACGGATAGCAGCGACACAAACGTTTTGGCAGGGGTCAGTTTTGTTGCCTAATAGAACGGTATGATGGAGTGAAGATAAAGATGCTCTCTACACATCTCCCATGAAGAAACACTTCAGCAGCTGCTTTTGACTTTGGTTTTCTCACCGTTTCCAATGAGCTGTCTGAACATTGTTTGCATGAATGCAGTCTCTAAGGGACGCTGTCTGTTTCAAATTTTAGGAAATTCACTGTTTTATTTATATAATGAGAAATGTTTTAATACTGTTAATGCATTCTTTCTAAATATGCACATTGCTGGATCCATTAAACTTTTAGTTTAAAGTGGGCAAGGGAAGGATATCTACGCTGTCTGTGTCCAGCTGTATCTGTGTGAATGCTAAGCTAAGTGGCTGCTGGCCGACAAGCTGTTAGATATTCTATTCTAACTCTTGGCAGGAAAACAAGAGTTTTTCTCAACAAGTTGAATGAACCTTAGCTGTAAGATTACTGTTTACACCAGTGGTTCTCAAAATCAGAGTCCAAGATCATTTCAGGAGGTTGCCAGATTGTTGTTTGATCAGTTACTCAAAGTACACTTGTTCACACAGTCCTATGCCATCTACACACTCACCATCTTAATGTTGTCCTCCATTCTGTTTTGTTTTGTACTTATTGTTTTTATTTGTTTTAATGTGTGTTAATGCAAAGCGATTTTCAGTGTATGGTATCTGGGGGGTTGTGGCGCAAAAAATCTGAAATAAATATTAAAAATCTTACCATCAAGGACAGTGTCATGGGACAATAATGTGCCTTGAATAACTGTCAGGTGTGTTGTGGGAAACTATCCAATTTCCTCTAACTGGTTTAAAAACAGTGTTCTGTTTTCACCCAAACAGATCACACTATGAGTGAGTAGAAGTATGAAAGATCATTAAAGCCTTTTTTGTGTGTTTATTTGATTCTTATTCAAGACATCGGAACAACTTTGTTACCTCCGCCAAGGAGGTCATGTTTTTGCTGGTGTTTAGCTGTTTGTTTGTCTGTCTGCCTGTGTGCAACACAACTCAAAAAGTTATGGACGGATTTTCATGAAATTTTCAGGATTTGTTGGAAATGTGAAAAGGAAGAGCTGATTTAATTTTGGTGGTGATTGGGATCACCGTTTGGATCCAGGAACTTTTTAAAGGCCTTGGTGGAGGTTTGCGCTCTCTGAGTGCTTTTTCTAGTTATTGTTAATTTAGGCTACAGAGGTTCATTTAAAACATTTTAATTTTGTGATGTGCCTTGTGATCTTTTCAGCGAAAAAAAAAAAAAAAATTCCTTGCCTCAAAAAAAGGTTGTGAAACACAGGTTTATGGTAATATTCCAAATGATAACACTTTATGTGTTACCAAACACTCATAAATTTGATCCAGCTGCAGTGGTCCCCAGCTGAATCAAGAGCCTAACCCAGTAATCTCCTATCGAGTCTGCTCGATGAGCGTCCTTGTTGTGTGATCAGATGAGTCAGACAGACCTCGGTCACTAATGGCTTCCATGAGGCTGAGTGGGCCTGGCACGTTATGGAGATGAGGCAGTTGAATTTGTGGTAAAGCTGGCTAACTGCGTCCCTGGTGGATTCAAACCAAACTTTTGAGACCCATCACCACCTCAGAGCTTCAAAGCAGCAGCAGGACGAGGGGATGTGGGACTGTGGGGATCAGATGGGTTATAGGGCAACAAACATCTTCTGTGTTTGAGGTTTGTGACGTTTGGGTTTGTCTCCTGACTTGCATATTCATTCTCAAGTTTTCTAACGTGTCTTGGTCAGTCCCAGCCCCAAGCACAGCTGGAAAGAGTCTGAGTGGAGACAGAGACCTCACGTAACAAAAAACACAGAAGATCTGCAAGATTTGAGATATTAGAATAGACCTGCGTTCAGTTCAAAGGAATGAAACTATGGAAACTCTCCATGAAGTTTTGCTTCCACCCCATGTAGGACTGTCTTACTTAGAACAGTTAACATCCCCCTTTGGCAAGCTTTGGGCCACACTGGTGTCTTCTTGTGTAGTCCACAAGTCTGACCTCTGTCTGATTAAAATGAACATGCACTAGTAAAAGCTAAGTGTTTCCCTCCATTCGTCTTTGTGTTTTTGTTGACAGGATAATTGCATGTTAATTTGTATGACTATTATCACATGGGAGTTACACACTTCAAATTAGCAACAGTACTCTGCAGATTGCATGTCCGTGTGTGTATGCTGAGAGAAAATATGCAAGGGTGCTCATACAGCTATGTGTCAATGCATAAATATGAATAACCTGCATAAGCTATAGGAATAACCAATAACACCCCTGCTGTGTGATTAGTGCATCAAAACTGAAACGCTCACATGTTGCCTTGCTGGCCTTAAAGATGATGGAGAAAGAAGATCTCCTTCAATGGCTCAGAAACCATCTTTTACTAATTTAATCGATTTCTTTGTTTAGTATGACTTCACTTACGTGAACCCAAGTTAAAACACAACAGCATATCATGTTACAAAACAGTGGAAACAATTTGATGTACAAACAGAGGATGGGAAGTGGGGAGTGAGAAATGAAGAGCTGTACTGGTTATGTCACTCGCATGCCACCATATGGCTCTTTCCTCACTGCAAGATGTCGAACTGCATTTGTGTCATTGCTTAATTATGGCTGCAATAAATAAAACAAGAACACTTCAGATGCGACATACATGAGATATTTTGGTGATTGTTTTTATTTGGCTTTTATTTTGAGTCGTGTGCGTTGTAAATATAATCTGCAGTTCATCTGATTTAAACGACCACATGCCGCACCGTGGGGGTGTCTCTTTAACTTCTATCACAAAGTAACTCTGATAATAAGGCTGACAGCATCAATTTTGGCTGACTATTCTGCTGTCCTCTTTCTTCTCGACTTCTCTAGGTGCTACGCGGAGCTCAGCTGATCGCTGTTGCATCAGCTGATGGAGGAGCAACGGCAGTGGAGGGCTCCTCTCTCCCACCTGATATCCAAGTGCAGTACGTCCAACTAGCTCCGGTTGCAGATCACACAGCAGCCGTTCAGGTAAAGAAAAGACTCTTTTTTTTCTTTTTCCACAGATTATTGTTGCAGCGAGGTATTCTTAGCGCCTTCGATAAAACAAACCCACAAACACAGGTCAGTTCTACCATACATCTTTATTTTTCAGCTTCTCCATAGGAAAGTTGTGTTTTCGACCTCTGTAAGTAAATTGCAGATCAACACCATATTAATTATAAGTAATACCATTTATTTGCAAACTAGTCTCCAGATTTATATATTTTCCTGATGTAAAATTGGATTTGAATGTTTAGTTTCTGAAATATGCGAGCCCCTCGACATTAGTTCAGAGTTCTGTTGCAACTCACCTATTTCAGCTTTGCTCCTGGGTAATCACCTCCTTTCCATTCTGTTGTGGCAAGTGGAAGTAATTACACAGGTTTATCTGCTGTGTCAAGTGAAGCTGCCCGTCAGAGCGAAAAAAAAAAGACTTTCAAAGCCAATTCACAGTATTTTGTCATTCAAATTGACAGCAACCACAGACAACGCACCAAATGACCTCAAGTAATGAAAAATTGGAAGGAAATCCAAATAAGATTTGAACAGTTAATGCCTGAAATGATGCGCACGGTCCTCTATCTTCGACTTATTTATTAGTTTGTAATGAACAGATGCAAACTGTTTTGTCAATCAATGAGTCAAGCAGAACATATGAACACACAGGGAACAAGGATCAAGTCAGAATGACTTCATGTGCTTTGGAGGAAACAGAATACATGCTTTAAAGGTAGAATTTATTCAAAGTCTTTATTTGTAGCAACTTATATGACTAAACTTACAGGAGGAAAAAAAGTGTATCAGGTCCACTTTAAAAATTCATTCATTCTGAACTGTGATTATCGATCACTACAACTTCCATAGAAATGAGAGGGAGCACTGTGAAGTCAGAAAAGACCAAACAAAAAAACATTTTAAAGAGCTCAGTAGATAAAATTCTTGCAAACAGATGAGCTCCAGCTGTTTTACTCCTCTTAGTGATAGAAATTAATCACTCAAAAAATAATAAATTCAAAATTTAATCAAGCTTAGAAGAGGTTGGTGATACAACAAAGCAATAACCAAAAGCACAAAGAGTTAATCCACAATGAAACGGGTGAAAAAGAAGAAAATTTTACCTTTCAAATCCTCAAAGGTTGTCCAGTTTTAATATGCTTTGGCAGGACCTGCAGAAGGGCTGTTCAGCTGAGACATTGTAGAAATATTAAATAACCCAAACAGTTTTATTGGAAAGAATATTCCAAAATTTCCCCCAATGTCTGAGAAATATTGACTCATAAGCAGCACATGATGAATGTTGCTGCTGTTAAAGCAGGTTCAAAGAGTTAGGAAATCTGGTATTTTACTTCACCGAAATGAATGACTCACTGTGTTCGGTAAAATGTTGAAGGTTTTTTTGTGCAAAATTACTGGTTACATGATTTCCCATCATATTTAATCTTATCAACTGATCAGCCTCATATTGAAAGCACAGATCATCTTAAAATAATGACATAAAATTACTGTAATGTGTTAGAAATGTGCAACTTAAACTGCTTTTAGGGCACCTTCACATCAGCCCTTTTGACGCTTCGTTTGGGAAAATGTAAATGCGCCAAACAAATTCCGATTCGAACCAAAGAAGCGGAATCGGTCCACCAACAAACACAGGCCTCGGCCCGTTTCAAGCGGACCAAATACAGGAAGTGGACTACAAAAAAAGTCACTTCCTGCATTTAGCAAAGTTTTGCAATTGTGGGTAAATACATAGCGATGGTGTTAAGAGTCCTCTGCCTCGTCTGTTGTTCATACTACGTCAATTGTTGCAGTGTGTTTCTGCAGTATACTTGCATGAGGTACAATAAAAACCCAAAACAGAGATAGTTTAATTCTCAATGTTTAACTCGCAACAGAGTTTTCTTCTTCATACGGGTCTTGTCCTCTCTTTTCCTAAATACTAGTGCAGCGCCACCTTTGGTGAGAATGGGAATATATTATTCTGAAGGTTTGGCGCGTTTGACCAAAGTGCAGTGTGAACACAATCTCGGTCCGTATGGATATTACCCCCCCCCCCCCCCCCCCCCCACAACTGAGCCGAGTTCCCAATCGGACCGAGCCTAGCAGACTATCCTGATGTGAATGCACCCTCAGTTACAAGACCTTTGTTCTTCTGTTTTTGCCAAATGACTGCTTAACTGAAGCACACTTGACTTGGCTGGTGTTTAAACAAACAGTAATTAAAGACGAAGAAATTCACAACTAGTGTCACAACTAGTTGTGTAGTAATTAGTAAAGATGCCTACAATCCCTTGATGATTGAGGTTGTTGAGCAAGAGCCACATGTTGAATGAGGATAATGTGCAGGCGCACGGCGGGCCGGCCTTTGAAGTGGTCACTGAAACTCTGCAGGGGATTTAAAACAACAGCACTCTCCCATTGTTCTCTCTTCTTTGGTTTTCCCCAAATATGTTGAACATTAAATTTCATTTACTCCGTACTGCTCCTTTCACGTTGAGTGCAGGCTAAAGGGGGTGTCCTGGGAGCTGAGCGGAGCCTTTTTCTTGTTTTAATTTGAAGGATGTAAAAGTTTCAGATGATTTATGGCTGTTTGAAATGCTATTCCTGTCCTGGTAAAGATCTCCATGCAGACACTGAGCTTGAAATATGACTGGTCATGTTCACCTCGCTGTCTGACATACGGACAACAAATGTGCTGACCATCCTTGCAGCACATCTTGGAATTTCCCCCTTTGCCCACTCACTATGAGCTGATCTTGTTGTCTTTTTGTTGTTCGCAGTTGCCTAGGTAATTGGTTCCTTGCCTGGAAGAGTGGGAAGATAACTGTATTGATGAGATTTGTGGGTCTGGATCACACATTGAGATAACCTAATATTCTTGAGAATGCTATCCATTTGCATAAGCGAGAAAATTGTGCAACAACCGGCACCTTATGCGTTTTCCTCCAAGATGCGTGCTCCATGTTGTCAGCACATCAGCAATCACGCTGTTTGTTTACTCAACTGATTTGTTTGAAGGGACTTTTAGATTAAAAAAAGACTTCATTTTTCCCTTTTGTTTGATTGTAAACAGATCCGGACAGAAATCAACAAAGCCGACACAGATCTGATCAGTCATTGGTGTTTATTCAGTACCGCCTGCATTTGGACCATATGGATGCGGTTGATGACAGAATAACAGAACTCAATAAGAATGAGGTGTCTGTTGCCCAAACAAAATGTGATACTGCAGGGATGGGATGCAAAATAGCATAAGGTGTTCCAGGATGCACCATATCTGCTCAGAATTATTTGTTTGTTCTTGGGTTTTTTCATAGGAATGAACTTAATAAAACACAGGGAAGGTAACGAAGGAAAAGGCGCAGAGCGGCGTCGACCAATTAGAAAGACACGACTTGGCCAGCCTCGTAGATGGTGTGTTGTTACCACAGTTGGGTTTTGATGTCCGAGAATGTATTCAATGTTGACTGCCAGTTCAAACTCGGGTCAGAGAAAAGTCGGTTCTGCTCTTTTTAGTTTTCACTCATTCTGGGAAGTGTTGAATCAAGAGACTGTCTCATCAGTTTCCAGACATGTGTGAGCATTTATGTAACTTACTGAAGAATTACTCAGTCTGATGTATTTATTTGTCTCTGCATTTTCCTCTTTTTCTTTAATTGTTTCCATTTCTTTGAGAGACGGTGGGCTAACACTGTTATATTTTTACATTTCCAGAGGCATTTGGTGATATTCTCTGGCTAATATTTGACATGTGGTTCACCATTGGCTTGACTTTAATGAATGTAAGCACACAATCTTCCAAAAATGCCCCAAATGCACAGTGACACGCACATACCATTTCAGATCTATATGTATAGGATGTCTAATGATAACTTTATGGATCTAATATTATTAATAAAGGTTTAAAAATGAAGGGAAATGCACACTATAAGCTGCTCTGAACTGATGAACGAGTGATACTGAGTAAATGCAACTGGCTTCATTTAATAACATGAAAAAGCTTCGGATGAAATTGCAAACACTCTGATTAGAATAAAATATTTTGGCTTGTCATTTTTGACACACAAGGAGAGTTTCTCAGTCTTGTTTTTGGATATTATCACATCTCATGTTCTTCTAGAGAGTTTTAGTTTGATCAGTTGTCAACTACCAACTGTGAAGTAAAAGCAACATGTCCGTTGTTTCCAGTTGTTATGGATAAAGTCTGACTTTTACCTGGCCTCTTTACAGCCTGTGCTTACAGTGTGTTATGTTGTGTGTAGTGGTATGTTGCAGCTGCACTCCAGTCAGAGCTGTTGCAAAGTGACAGCATGCTGGGCTGGAGGGAGGATTAAGTGTTGCAGGTGTCTTTGAGGGAACCTTTGGCGTGAGTTCGAGGAAGGAGTGAGTCACTCTTCATGGTCATCATCCATGCCTGAGTCATGAACCTCTCATCTTTAAAGGGTTTTTACACATAAATTACCTCATTGTGTCTGACAACAATCAGAGAGGCAGTCAGAATGTATCTGAATACAAATGGCATGTTTCTTGTCATGTCTGGCTCTACCTGTCAGTTTGCTTCTTCACTAATTCTTCTCACCAACGATCCTAAACCTTAGTCTTTGATTTCTCAGCTTCCTCTGACCATTTGCTGTGGATGTCTCCCACAACAGCACAGGGGCTGAGTCATGTCTTTATTTCATTCATCAGTTAACAGGAAGTATTTTAAATCTGGATTGAATGGATGTGAATAGATTGACATCATTAAGATTTATATGGAGCCATGTGTCTACATGTTGCTAATACAGCATGCCATCAATAATTTTCAAAAGTAAACATCTCCCATTTTCAGCATACTTCTTTCTTCATCTTCTTTGTCTTCTCCTTTTCCTCCTCCTCCTTCTTCTTTTCCTTCTCCTGCTCCTCCTCTTCCTCCTCCTCAATTTTCTTTGGTCCAGTCCCAATATTTGCATTTCCACCCTTGTGCGCCTGGATTGGATGTTTGCATTGATGGGTTTGGGTGTGTGTTATATCCCAATTCTCCAGAGTGGACGTTCACCCCGCCACCTTTGCACCCCACTTCGACTGAGCTTACATCCATGCAAACTTCGCCAGAGCATATTACCAACAATTCATTGCTGCATGTGACATTTTGGACCAAAAAGGTGGAAAATGGTGATATTTGGCCATTGAGCTCCTGTGTCTGTGGCGAAGAAGATGTTGTTTCATGTGTGACAATTTTTTTTTCTTAATGATTTTCCTGGTGCAAAACTGCTTGCCACCCAACACAGCGATGATGGGCGTCCCAGCAGCCATTAGCCCACAGCATTAAACTTATCGTTCAAACCAACTCCAGGTGCAGCGACGGGAGTCTGGCATATAAGCATCCTTCGGTGCCTCTGCCTTTTCTTCTCAAAACAGTTGTTTGATGCAGTTTATTAATAATAATCAGGAGCATAATAGTGTTGAAAACAATCGGTGATGCCATTGTGGTTGTAGCAGAAACAACGGCACAAGCTGATGGCGATACCGTCACCGTCTCTATTCTGCTGTTTCCCATGCTTGTAACCTGCATACTCAAACCCTTACGTGCACTTCTACCAGGTGAACACTTCACAGAGAACCATAGGGTCTAGTGTGGGTATTGGGACAGTCTTCTTCTTCTTCTTCTCCTCCTCCTCGGTCCCAATGTTGTGCCCCTGGATTGCATGTTAGTGTTGATAAGCTTGAGCACCGGTATGTATTATGTCCCAGTTCTCCAGACTGGACCTTCTCCATGCCACTTTTTACCCTTTGAAAAGCAAAACACAACCAATGCTCAACAAACTTCTTTTTTTTCTCGTGAATCATATTTTTCATTGTGAGATTTAACAGTATCTGGCTTTCAACTTGGCTGATTCAGGAAAAGCATGCGCCTGACAGAAGTTTGCATGTTAAGAGCTGTTAACTGGAACACACACAACTATTAGACATATATGTCACACATTTAATAGCAGAAAGTTACTGAATGTGGACAGTAGAAAGGAAACAGGGCTGACAGTTTCCTGCACATGGTGCTGTTTTAACTCTCTGTGATGTTTTAACTTTTAGCGTAATTCAACTGAGACTGGCAGCAGCGGTCTAGTGTTAGAAACACAGGGAAAACAAAGTTTTTGCTTCAGAAAATGCCAATCGCTGTATGTTTTATTGTCACACTCAGCTGTTCATAAAGTTTTTTTTGTGTTTATACATGTCAGCATTACATAATGTTAAAAGGGTCATCTATAGTGAAAGGTTAAACATACACACCAATGTTTCAGACGCATGTCTGAACAATGATGGTGATCAGTTAAGTACCAGCACCAATTTAAGGGGAAAGTTCACCCCCACATTAAATTCATATGTTTCCTTCTCTAATAAATCCCTTAAACATTACATTAGTGGCCAGAATGTGAAATAAGAACAAGAACAAAGACAATAGTTGGGTTATACAAACTAGGGCGCTTGTTATATCATTATGTTGTCTGACATGTTCAGGCAGAATAGTGTATTAACATTACGAGGCCCTATTTGTGGCAACAAGAGACATTGAGCTTCACCAAATTCCATTGTTTTTATCCAGTTTTACTGTCACAAGAAGCCTCCCTCCGGTAGTGTGCGTGCTACCCTCCGCAGAGTGATACAGTTGATGGTTTTTGCTAAGTAGAAAGGAAATTGCTTCTGCATGAAACTGGCCACAGAAAATGTTTGTTGAGTTTTCTGAGTCACTGGGTTTTGATTGTCTGGACATGCACAGTGCCATTGCATTTAAAAAAAAAAAAAAAAAAAGCATTTGGGCACTACAAGATGAGTCCCGCCCAACCAGTTATGCTGAAGAGAAGATTTTTTTTCTTCGTTTTTTTGTTTTTATACGAAGGGGGAAAAATGTAAGTTTGATTTGGAGTTTTAAGGCAGATCCTTGCTGCATACTTCTAAAAATGTGTTCAAGCACAGTTAGTATGTTTTGTCTTTGAGATTTCAGTACCTTTTCAATAATAATTTTACTTTTCCTGTCTTACAGGCTGCTGAATTAGCCCCAACCCTGCAGGCTGACATGGAGGTGAAAGAAGCCATCCAAGGTGCCATCCATGGAGAAAATGGCGAGGTTGTCCAAATTGTCACCTCTATGGCCACCTGAGAGCCCTCTGGGTCCATCTCAGACCTGAACTCTGTCATTCAAAATGGCCCGATGTGTCTGTTTAACAGTCTGACAAGTGGTCAAGTAGAAAGTCTCTCATCAAGTATTGAAAGTTACTGATGGAAAAAAAAGGGAAGAAGCCTTTTTTTTTAGTTTAGTTTTTTTCTTCTTTACAAACTTCCCATTTCATGGTCAACCAAGTGTCACAATGTGGAAAAAGTTCACAGAGAACTTTAAAAGACCACGATATTCCAAGACCAGCTATGGTTCATGTGGTATTTTTTTATCACTATAAGGGCCTGGCCCACTGCATGATATGCAGCAAGGGTTTAACTTGTGCAGACCACAACCCCAGCACTTCATCTGCTCAAATGCTTGTTCACGTAAGCTTTTGGTGGAGATATTTGGAGTCAAGACATTTGGCAAACTTAGAATCATCGTAAGGGTTTGCAAAAGCCCAGAATCCCACTTCAGACAAATGGCATTGTGTTCTTTCTCATCTTTTCTTGACACAGTGCACTGCAGTGGAAAGTGGATTTAGATAACGCCAGCTACTTTTGGTTGTAATCACAGTAATTTTATTTCCTGTCACTCACCGTAATTCAGGCCATATTATGTGTCTTTGCTGTGAGCCGCACCTTCTACTTAGTGCATCTTTCACAGTCGTTCATCCCGGCAGTTTTTTTAAAAAAGTTTTATTTATTTTTATTTTCTGTTTCATGTAATTGTGTCATGTTAAAAACTTTGGGAAGCTTTATGTTTGAAGATACAAGACCATAAAAAAAAGAGATGGTGCCAGTAGTAGACAGAAAGAGATGCTTGTAGACTGCCAGGAAAACCTTGAAGTTGTTTATTTCCCTCTGTTTTGTCTGTGTGACAGATCCATTTATGAGAATAAAACATTTATGTGGTTGCCATAAAAATTGTGCTTTTTTTCTTTTGGTGTCTTTCTGTATGTCCTAATTCCATCAAACTTGGTCATCAGTTTCCCTTCAAAGTTTTCTAAGACATTACTTTGTTTTGATCCTCAACAGTGAAACAATTGCTGAGTCTGAAATGATGGTTTTGGTTTGAGGTCTTTGAGGTTACATGTTGAGCTCATTTGTTCACTGTTTTTGAAGTAAATATGTATCACGTTGACTTTTGTAACCATAATATTAAGCTACTGTATTGGTGACAGCAAAATAGGAGCTCATTGGGATATTTGTTGTGTCCGTCGTCAACAAGTTGTCTTCATTATTATTTATTATTTTACAGCATTTCTTTACAACCCCACTGCATGGTTCAGTCTTTTTTTTTTGTTTAAGACAAGAGTGTTGGAGTGATGCTCCTCTTATGATGAATGTTCTTTTGGTCAAAGACAGAAGAGAGATAAGCAAGACACTGAGGCTGCATGTGTTGATTTGAGTACGTTTCCCATGCTCAGTGTGATGTAATAGTATATTTTGGAGTGGGATAAGAACCAGGCGACAAAATGAACTTTATAAAACAACATCCCTGGTCTTGGCTGCTTCCTCTTGTTTCCTTTGAGTCTGCGATTGCAGTCTTTGACTCTTAAACTAACTTCATCTTGTATGTTCCCCTCACTGCCTTTCCTACATTTCCCTTCTCTCCCACTGACCTTGTGTTTTCCTCTTTCTTTGTTGGAAACCCTGTTAAAGTCCATTTACTCCTCTTTAAAATGATACACAAAGCCGGGATAAAATTTCATGGGATAGTCTACTGGGTCCATCCTCTGCTGTAGCTGAGCTCAAATGTTGTCAC
This sequence comes from Telmatherina bonti, assembly GCF_933228915.1. NCBI lineage: Eukaryota > Metazoa > Chordata > Actinopteri > Atheriniformes > Telmatherinidae > Telmatherina > Telmatherina bonti. Next base: position 34,632,400 of record NC_136620.1, on the reverse strand, counting down.
ACTGCCAGTGATCCTTCCATTAAATCCTGGACTTGGATGGGTTTTTACAATGCTGGGCTCCATCCAGGAACGAGAGTGATTACCATAGTAACCGGCCCTATCGCTGGCTGCCTCCAAGATAACCTGCTGAAAACAGGGGTGAGTGATAGAGGGATAGATGAGATTGTTTGGAAGCAAAATGCATGTTTGGAGAGAAGGAGTGGATTGACGGGCCGAGACTAGTCAGGGCATCATTCCCTTCCTTCTCATCAGCTCTGCTAGCATCACATGCAACATACAGGTTCAAATCTCTTCTACTTGACCTCATCTGCATGCTTTGCTTGACTTAAACCTGTAGTGAGGTTTGAAGAGTTCGCTCAGGATTTGCAAAGACAAGTGAGTGTGTTTGTTGGGGTAAAATATCCAAATGCAATTTGTATCCAGAGTCATAAATCAGCAACTGTTAATCTTGGGGAAATGGAGCTCTCCAGAGCCGGTATTTATGTGTTCCAGGTCAAGAGACAGATTCCACCAGCGTAGTGCTGTTGCTGCAGACATGTCTCACGAGGAAAACATGAAATCTTATCTGCAGTGCTTTGGTTGTGTTTCTGTGGCATGTGACCATTATATTAAAACCTTAGTAGACATTGAATTATGGGAATCCTAGAAATATATATATATGAGGTTTTATTTACTGTAAAACGAAATGACGAAACTGAATGAAAGCCTATGAAACATTTTTACAAGCATCAAAAAGTCTGAGTAGTAATTCAGCTGGTTGTTTTGGTTGTTTAATAAAGGAATAACAGGTGTTTACATGTAAATAAAGGTTATACATTAAAAAAGATTTGGTATTAAGTTATCAGAATTATGAAATCAGCTGAACTGATAACACCCCAGTATTTACTGGTATTGAAACACATTCAGGTTAGAGTTGAAGCTTAAAGTTCAGCACAGACTCTTTGCTTTGATTTGATGAAATTTATCTTACAATTGGGGAAAAGATTTTGGAATGAACAACTTTGGCTTCTTTTTCACAAATTGTCATTTTTCAGTATTTAAAGATGAACATTTCTGTGCTAACAAGAGAATTTATCACACATAAAATAATAAACAACAGAGTAAATCTAACTTGATCTTTAAATTGTACAAAAGTAACAATTACAGGAACATCATTGCCAAAAGATCCTAAAACAGAAGTAGAAGTGATACTTTCCAGTACTTGTTTAAGCAACTCGCTGCAGCTAAATGGTAGTATGAGTTAAAATGGACATCAAGTGTCTGGATAAGGTGTTGGGCCACCAGTTGCTCAGGTCATAATTTAATGTATATGTGGATATCTTGCTTGGAATTAAAACTATTTTTTCAACGCATTTTCCCAACATTTAAAATAGAAATAAAACTGGATTATTTACCCCAGAGGGAAATTGCAATTTGTTGCATTTGCAGTTGCATCTGTTGCCATGCATGCCTCTTTCTCATTTGCATCCAGTTGACAGGAAAAGCTACAAGTTAGGATGATCAAAGTTTAAACTCATCATCAGTCTATTGTATTGTGGAAGAAATTGTTCACATCCAGAGTGTATATATATATATATATATATATATATATATATATATATATATATATATATATATATATATATATATATATATATATATATATATATAAGATCAAATAAGATAAGAATCTATGACTGCTTCCACATCCTGTAGCTCCTTTATGTTTAGATACTATATACACTTATATTACTATATTTCTTGAATGCATTTAAATACTGTCTAAAAACTCCACTCAATCGTCTACCTTTAAAAACTCTTTCTTGATCCTTTTATAATAAGTATGAAATATAAATATAACTGGCTAATAAATAATCATGACAATTCCCCGTGTTGTTCTGCGTCCTGTTTTTCTTTTCTCTATTTTCATGTGTAACATTTATGTTATATGAACCATGGAGCATTTTAGATGGATGTGCACAGGTTTAAAGTACATCACCTGAAAAAAGAAGGTACATTTATAGTTTGCTTGTATATCTTGCTGGAACTGAAGGTTCACAAACAAGGATGATAATTCACTGGGACAGCGGAGGGAATCCCTCTCCTCGTGGAAAGCAGTAAAACTCAGAGGAGGGTGCGCAGAGTCCAGCTGAAGCTGCCTGGATGTGAGGAGGAAGAGGAGGAGGAGGAGGTGCTCCTTCAGTTTGGGGACCAGATGTGTGTGAGAGGAGGGGTACGCTTATCCCAGACAACGGCTGCAGAATCCTTCCTGGTCAACGACTTTTTCCAAAACAAACTTCCAAGTTTATAGCTCGGACTTTGGACTCGGCTCGTCTGGTTCGCATCGCCTGCGGTAAGTTAAAATGCATTGACCGCTTGTCTGCGCGCTTCATGGAAACCTTCATCAGGTCGACGTCCTAAGTTTGAACCTCCTCGCGTGATGACGTAAGGAGGTAGCTGCTTTTAAAGATTCACAGATGATGTATTTGTTCCTCTGCTGTGTTTTTTTTTTCTTCTTTTTTCCTCCCTTGGTGTTTACTAGTATCTGACAGTCCTCCAGGATGTTTAGCTCTCTCATTGTGCCACACACTGTTCCTTACCTAACAGTCACCAAGCATGCAGCATGACAGGAAGCAGGTGTGCCATGTCAGGGACCCTTTACCTCCTCAAACAAAACAAATCAGGAATAAAAAATGAGCTCAGAAATGTGTCAGCTCACTGTAATTAATGAGATATAGACAATAAATCATATCAAATCAGTATTTTCATCACATTCATTGTCCTTGGAAATGGTTTATAACCTGCACTTCATTTTAAGAATAACAAAATAATCCATTTTTTATTTTTTTTTTCTATGAATATTGATTTACTGAAGAGAATTATTAACACTACACTGGTATGTGTGATGTGGTGTTAATATGAGAGGGTGGTTTACAAGAAATCATGTCTCAGATGACTCAGAGGCCTTTATAATGAGCCACAATACCATAAACATCAAATCTTACTGGCTGATATGAAGTGTCATATCCAGAGGCATGCATTCAATGAGCTCTGTGGTCTGTTCAAGCTAATTTGACTTTAAGTTTATTATTGCAGCTTATTAGCATTTAATACCATTATGAGCACATTTCCTTTTATCAAATATAATGGGGCAACTACTAGTGTTACATGCTTCTTTGGAATAACTTCATACCATTCAATGTTTTTGTGGCTTTAACATAATGAATAGTTTGTCATCAGTTCTGCAGCCAACAGACTGAAATAGTCATTTTGGGAAGTTACTCAAAAATCCATTCTGATAACTCGTGTGATTATTTTAGTCGTAGTATCTCTTTGTAAGGCAGATTGGTTGGGGATGGGACTGACTGCATCCTGCTGCATATGTTAGTTCACACTTTGTGAGCTTTGACAAACCAGAATGGTCCTTTGTTTACAGAGACTTTAGGGACTTAGTGAGGTCGTCCAGTTTGGACAGAATCAAACCCTTGATTCCATGGGAGAACGACTGCTTGTTTGTTAATGCCAGCAAACTCTCACGTGATGAAAGGAAACTCCAGAAATATGTTTTTCATTAAGAAGCGAAAGTACTCTGAGAGAGACTGTTTGATTTACATTCTCTTATCTTTGTTATGGTTCCAAATATGATTATGCCAGATGTGGCATGTGCTGCAAGGCTTTGTCTGGAGCCATAAATGGCTGATATCTAAGAGCATGTTTTCCTCTGGTCCGACTGTACCAGGAGTTCAGCCCAGGAAAACAGGGACTTGGAGGTTGCTGCAGCTACTGAACACCAGTGTCTTCCACTGCATCACACTGCCTCTGGTTATATTCACACACCAACTCATCAAGATTCCCACAGTGTCATTCTGTGAGTAATTTTGTACTGCTGAGTGGGTCACTTTATTTTATTTGTTCTTGTGTCTGTAGAAAGGCTTTCACAGGGTTTAGTTTACTTCTTATTCCAAGTGCTTATGAGGCTAAGCACATTCATACTGGCATACACAAAAATATTAACATACCAGTGGCCCAGAAGTCTCGCTTGTGTGATTTACAAAACGTACCCTCTGCGATAGCTAAGCTTAGACTCTCAGACTTAGTCATTTGCTGGCTCATCTAATTCCAGGCTGCTCTAAGCAGCATGCAAACCACAGTCACTAAAGGACAAAAGACAGTGACGACTTGGCCAGTTATCCAACATGTCTAGTTAGACAAGGAAACGAAGAAGACAAGGCCACAATTAGTTTCCTCTGTCATGAAAAGCCAAGTTAAGCTGCAATTAGGTCTGATTTAGCATGCATAGCCCTAATTAAAGATGTAGCTGGATGCCTTTTTTTGATGCAAAGTAATTTGTTGAGTCATGAGGAGAATGTCACACAGAAGAGACAGATTTTGGGAATGTGAAAGAATTGACACAAAAAGTTCAAGAACACAGGACAACTAAAGCACATGTTTTTCTGTTCAGAGCAATCCGAGACCCACAAACCATCATAAAACCAGCGATGGCAGATGTTTACTTAATAGTTGACAGATGTTTAGCAGGAACATACTTCTGTAACAACCAGTCAGCCATTACAAATCTCTGTGGGTAGTCATTGTCAGCTAATTAATATTTCATATATATGCAGAAAGTAATTTAACTGTATTATGTACAGTTAAAACTAAAAACAATAAATAACATATAAAAAGACAATTTGAATGTAAAATATTAAAACTAAAAGTAAAATAATTACAAAAAACTAAAGTCAATCAAAATGACTATATTGATTTGACTTTTTGACTAATTAGAATAGTGTCAAGGTGTGCCGCCCACATGGCTGCTGCCTCAGTCTGCCTGATCCTGTTTGGACGGGTTATACTGGAAGTGATTTCCTTTTGCCGGGATGCTGGTTCAGTGACAATAAAAGTTTTGGATTCTGACTCTGATCTACAACAGAAATGTCTCTCACAGTGTCTTTAGTAAACTTATGAAATATATGAATGAAAAGGCTCAGCAACCAGCCAGCCTCTAACATCTAAATCAATTTCCTTTCATGGGTTTAAAAATATTTGAAATGTTTCTGATCGTGAGCTAAATTGAATTAAGACTTTTCTGGATCAGGTTCAAGAAGAAAAAAAAACCAAAAAAAAAAACCTAAACAAAAACAAATAACATGAAGCAAAACAAACCAAAAATACCTAAAACAACCCAAAGCACAGCCTTAAAGCTGGATCTGTTCCATAACAGACATTTTGATGGTTGTGAATAAAGGAGAGACACAGGTGAAACTACTTTCAGTAATGATAAGCTGTTAGAGGAATCCTCAGAACTCTTCAGCTTGTTCACCTGAATGCAAACCTGTTGTTGAACTGCAGAGGCCATCTTCAGGATGCTGGAAGAGACGTTTTTATTACTTTGTTTTCACTACACACAGTGAAGGAATAATGAGGAAGTTTGAACAGGAACTGCTGCTTTCTGAAAAATGTCATATGGATTTTTTAAACATTTTGACACTGTTTTAGCAGAAAGTTAGTAGTTGGTCAGTAAAAGTTAGCTGCATCCTCAGCAGACAGAGAAACAACACTCTTGTATGCATTGTAATGAGAGTTTCTATAGTTTGCTGGGCTGCACTTCCACATATGCTTGTTGATCACATGTAAACAATCTGATACCTATTTTTGTGTTGAAAAGAAACCAAGGATATAACCTGACATTTTCCATTTGCCTGTGTTTGGATGGCAACAACCTCCCAGTTATTCCTTTCATCATTGGTTGAAAAGACCTGAGACAAAGAGATTTACATTCTCTTTTTTCCAAAACCGAGAACCTAATAAGGTTTAGAGCTCAGCAGACACTTTTATTTTGATTTTGGTTATGTTTCTGTTGATCTTGAGTAATAGCACTTCAGCGCTACTTTGATAGGATGTGAACCTTATTAATTCTTTGAAGTATAAACTGTTATGATGTGTATGACGGATGTTGTGGTCTGGTACCTGCAGACTTGTGTGATCAAACTATGGGTGTCGGGGGGGATCTGGCAGCAACCATGTTCATTTCTAAGTTGTTTATATTTCTAAGAATTTATCACAAAACCGACAGTAGAACATTGTGAATGTTCCTGCTGTTTTTAAGAATGTTAAAATATACCTTAAAAGCCGTTTTCAGCATGTAGACAGATAATTTGGGGATTATTTATCTATTCTAGTGATGGGGAAAGCCAAAAATGATTGAATAAATGCTGAAATTAATTAATGACTATTTTTTTTTTGCATTTATTTACACGAGACAGAAAGAGACACAAGTGGGTCTGTATTCTGTATTACCAAGAAAATCAGAAAGACAAAAGTAGAAATACAAAATTAATAAGGAGAAATTTATAAGTTTTTGTTTTTCCTTCCTATTGACTGTTTCTGTTCATTTAAAAAAAAATATTAATCTACTGATGCATTTGCCGTGCACGCTGCAATATGTCCAAGGCTGCTGTTGTCTCTGTTGTAAAATTGAAAATGATGATGATTTTGGTTATTAGTGTGGTTATTGTTATTTATACCGATGTATTTTTATCAAGGTAGTACCTTTATGTATTATTTTTGTAGCATGTTTTTACTTCGCTTGGTGTTTCTCATTAACTATGTTTCCATTACCCCTAGAATTACACAAGACCTAAATAATGCAACTAATACAGGTAATAAAAATGCCAAAATTGAAAAAAAAAAACCTTTTTACATTCTAATGAGGTGGTTTTTCAGACATATGAAAGTAAAAGTATTTCACAAAAGTGTAAAACCCTCTGTAAGAAAAATATCAAAGCTGGTATCAAACAATAGAGATACTGATTTTAATATCGATTTGGATCAATCCGCCCTACATTCTCTACATTCTTGTTGTTGCTCATCGGGAACCTAATAAAAGAACTAACAGAATGAAAGAACTTGCAAAACGATGCATTTCGAGGTCTGACTTTCCACATCTGAGGTAGAGTGAATGCGAACTGCAGTCTCCATCTGGTGATTTAGATTTCATCTGCTGTGTATTTTAGATGTTGTTCTGGCTTTGGAAGAGTGTGTCTAAAAATGGGTTGAAAAACCTCGTCTTTCAACTTCAGAAAATGTTTGATAAAAAGTGCAAACTTGATTTGTTATTTACAGGGATCATTTCACAGACTGAACAAACTTTTTTTTCTTCTTTTTGTTGTTTTTGGTTTGCTGTCTGTGGTAATCTTCCTTTTGGAAGGGCCAGGATTTTATATTCAGCAGTTTTTAACAACAGAGAAAGATTATTTTTAGTTCCCAGAATGAGCCAAAACTAAGATTTGTACATATGATTCTGCTTTTTCTCATTTTTAAAAAAAAAAACTTTTTGATCCCAGTCGGACCCTCGAGTTAGTTTCCCTCACTTATTGATAGTCTCTAGCATATGCTGTTCATTTCTCAACAACTTCAGACCTCCTCTGCAACTTCATATCATTAGGCCTTAGTTTTCAAACGTAGAAAATCAGAAGCAGATTCTCTCCATAAAATAAATCACATGTGTTTTTTTCCTCTGGAAAACACAGGAGGATGAGTTGTGAACCTCTCAGCTCTCGCTGCCTTTTACGGAATCTGTTGCTGTTCGGGTCAGCCGGGGTCCGGTGGTGTTAGATGGACGGTGGTTTGGAGTTTTGTATGATTAGGATGTAAGTGCAGACTAGAATGGAGGGGAAACTGAAGAAAAGCGTGTTCCACTCTAGCTCAGATCATTACTGTAGTCTGCAATCAGAGCTCAGCCTTTTGCATCATAAGGGTTGGGATGTACTTGCTGTGTGCGCTTGCATACACTGCAATGTTCAGCTGCATTTGTGCATATACTTGCTGCAAACAAGCATGCTGCAGCCACAATGTTCAATACTGGAGGCCACCATTAGGGGGCAGTACACAGAACCAGGATTCTGAAACAGTGAAAAGGTCAATCAGTCGGTGTATTTCCATGGTTTTTCGCTAACATGGCATGAGCGTTTGTCACTGTGCAGCGAGGAGGAACAATTTTTAAAATGCTTTGAAAAACTATCAACCACTGTGTTTTCCTCCGATCTCATGTTCAGGCCTTTGTTCATATGAGCACCTCTGGCATTCAAAATATTATTGAACCTTGATAACCTTGTGCATGTTTTACACGTTACCTTGTGTCGGCACATGCGACCTACGTGACAAAGGTACACTGAGATATGTCATGAGAGGTGTGCAGACACGTTGCCAGCAGCGAGTATATCCCAGTACTAAGTGTGCAGCACTCCAGCTGTACTTAACCCAGAAAATGAGGTGCATGTTCTACCCAGCTGTGTGTTGGCAGAGACACAGCCAGGAGACACTAAACAACATGCTGTCACTGCTGAGTCACATGATGGAGGGAATGTGGCAGGCAGCAGATCTGAGAAGGTCCACAGAGAAATCACATGGAAGTTGGAAGGATTAGCAAAAGTTAATGCCTGCACAAAGAGAAGTCAGAAAACATACACCCTGTATCAGCCAGCCAGTTTGTTTGCGAAGGCAAAAGTTAGTATGAGTCAGTCTCACACGTTCCAGCCGAGTTGATGTGCAGTGACCGCGGAGCGTTTCTGTACGTCTGCATCTGAACAGAATTGTTTGATCGCATTGTGTATCTGCGAATTAGGTGGAGGATGCAGAGCTGATTATCAAAGATTAGTTTGGTAATGTAACACTAAACCTCTTCAGTACTTAATTGCTACCATAGGTGTTGGTTGTGTGTGTGTGTGTGTGTGTGTGTATGTCAAGAGCGTGTGTTCGTCATGAGACTAATTGTCCACCATCTGGTTCAGTTCTTCTTGGTCACATGATGAGTGGATAAAGGAGTTTGGTTACAGTGCGCACACACGCACACTTTTCAGTTGTGTTTTCATCATTTCAGAGGACATTTTATTGACTTATGTGCGTTTCCTGGTGTTTTTCTTCAACCCTAACCACCAGTTTTCTAAATGTAACCCTAACCTTAACCTAAATCTAACTCTTCTATAGCCCTAAGCCAAATCTTCAAGCTAAAATTTTAATTATTTTGGAGACTTGTTTGTCCCCAAAAATGAGGTGGGTCCACACAATGTGACTATTTAAATTGATTTATGAGTAATACAAGTACACAGAATCTTTAAGATCACAATTAGGATTTCCTGTTTTGTGTTTTTCTCTAACCACACTTAAAAACAAGTAAACCCTCTTTTTTTCTTTTTCCCTTTTTGTTTTTCAGATATTGGTTGAATCACTTTCTCCCCCCTCGACTTGATAAATCTCCTTCACCCCTTTGCAGACTATTATTAAACTGGAAAAATTGTTTTAAAAAAAACGCAGGATTAAAGCACACTGCAAAACAATGCAGCACAGATGTTTCCTGAGTCATTTTTATTTGTCATGCCAAAGATATTCAACAATAATTCTTTCAACCCACTTAGAAAAAGCTTTAATCTTACTAATTCATTTAATCTATTTAATGCCCTGTCTGCCTCAGATGAGTTTAGAGTTTATTAACTCGTATCAAACTGCGGTACCACATAGAGCTTAGGCTCTATTGAATCAATCATAATGCATTTTCCTTTTCTTTTCTCTAACACCACACTACACGTTGTATGCACAAAAACCTTGGTGATTAATAGCTTTCTGTTAAACTTATGAAATGCACACCCAGAGGTGGAATCGGAAGGTGGTAAATTCTTCAGTGAGGTTGTAATTTCTGTGCTCATTTATACAAATTAGATCATAAATCTGTTGCTGATGTTGTGTAGGGATCCATTGCTGTCAGACAGATGAGAACAGATGTGTCTTGGAGAGGAATTAGAGGGAAAGATAACTGAGCTGGCTCTTTCTCTTTGTCTTTTGGCTCAGAAGCCTTCCCAGTTTTAGGCCGAAAGGTGCTAACTGAAGATATATTGACAGAAAGATGACACAGGATTCTTGAGAATTTGTGTGTGTGTCCACAGCATTGTGTGGACATTGTCTGTGTGTATTGGGATGTGAAGTGTTGTATTATGGAAAAAAATGCTTACAAGATCACTTGCACAGGATTTTTTTAAAAAAAAAAGAACATATAAAAATAGTTGTAAAGTTGATAAAATGCTTTTATTTCCCATCTGTGTGTTTATGATGACTGCATCTCATTGTAAGACACAAGACATGGTGAATATGGTGACATGCAGGAAAATCTGATCTCATATCCAACATACTTCCTTCTGGGTCTTGATTATCTTCTTTAATGCAGAAGCAGCTATTTTATGCATCCATCCATCCATCCATCTATCCATCCATCCATCCATCCATCTGTATTATCGGTCGGTTTATGGGAGCAGCTTGCTAAGCTGGGAAGCCAAGGCTTCCTTCTCCCCATTTGCCAGCATGTCCAGGGTAATCCTGATGTATTCCCAGGCCAGCCAAGAGATGTAATCCCTCGAGTGTATCCCGGTCGTCTCCTGTGTCTCCTCACCAGCACACCTCACCGGGAATACATCCTGACAAGATGCCTGAACCACCTCATCTGGTGCCTCTTGATGCAGAGGAGCAGCGGCTCTGCTCTGAGCCCCTCCTGGACGACCGAGCATCCCACCCAATGTCTAAGGAAGTGCCCAGCAACTTTGTGAAGGAATAAGGTCACTTGTATTTGTGAGTCATTACCCACAGCTCATGACCACAGGTGAGGGTAGCAATGTGATGAACTGGAGAAGTGAGTCCAACATTTTTCAGCGAAGTTCCTTCTGAGCATGAACGAGCGATGCAGCGTCTACCACCGCAGGCACTGTCCCTCATGTCCACACAATGCTGTTAACCACAACAACCCCAGTTGTACTCGGTCTTCATAAATGTGTTGCGATACTTCAGAATCTGAAGCCAAAGAGCAAAAACTAGGGTTATAGAAAATAATGTGTAAATACAAAGAGATTAATCTGTTGAATTAATACAAATACCCCTTTTTTTTAAAAAAAAAAAAGATTAAACGGTTATTACTCTGTCATGCCAAATTAAAATTCAGATTTGGCATCATCAGGGTGAGAGAAACTTGTTATGGGCATTTTGTCACAGGTGTGAACTAAATTCACCAAAATCACGTTATCCTCCTTATCTGAGAAGTTTCTGGTAATGTTTTACTGGTGCTGTTTTATAAATGAGAACTTTGCATTGTCTTGGAGAGAAAAGCTGCTTGTGTGCTGCTTGTTTTTTTTTAATTTTTTTTTTTATCACATCTGTGAAAATAATCCAACAAAAATAGCTTCATCCTACTTATCCATGAAGACTCTGACTGTTTTCAAGCTCTAGATTTTACCTCAGGACAACCAGATTATAGCTCACACAATTAACCACATAGTCTTCACATCTGACATTCTGGTCCAAACTCCCACCCAGTAAGCTGCAACGGGATTCATTAATGCCTATGTACTTGAAGAAAATATGGTATCAGTGGATCCCTACTTATAGGCCTAAAACAATACCACTTTCAGTAAACCATATAAAAATATGGAGCGACTACGGCTCAATATTTACAATTTTTTCCAAACAGAACCTTAAAACTTGGCCCTTCTTGCTGCTAAAAAAAAAAAAAAAAAATTGGTGTGGGTAAAGCTGTCATTTAAAAAAGTTCTAAATAGCTGATTAATCCTCTCATTTTAAGGTATTTCATGTAAGGTTAAAGTAATTTCTTAACATCTGTAAAAAGAGTGACTTCTAGAGAAACCTGTTTACTTTATATGAACTAAAAAAAAATTATGTTAACTGAAAACTCAGTAAAAGATATTTTCTAAATTCAATATCTTACGTGTAAAACATCTTAAATGAAATTCCTTCAGCCGTTTAACAGTATTACGTAACATTTGGTCATATTTTGATGTTCTTCATCTTTTCTGTATGAAAGCTATTTTAGTGAATTTTGCATATTTTTGTCCAAAATTCACGGCATAAGTCAAAAAACCATTTCATTTCTACTTTAATCTAAATAGAAGGGGTGGGAAAATCAAAATCGAAAAATTGAAAATCGTGAATTTTTTTGCTTCACAATTTTAAAATCGATTTTTTTGTTAAAAAATCACTTCTTTTTTTTTCAAACAAATAAAAATAATTCATCAAAAATCAGCAATATTGAAGACCCAAAAAATAGGAATCAAATCGCATCGGGACAAAAGTGTATCATCACAGCCCTATTAAATAGTATCCCGAAAAGGTTTTTTATCTTTTTAGGGATGGCATATTCTTGCAATTCGTGTGCTGAAACACTCAAACCCAAGCAAACTGAATTTAACAACTCCACACAGTGTGTCAGAACATGAACAAACTCATCAGTTAAGTAGCAGTAAAAGAAGCCAAGTATGTTAATTATTTTTAAGGTTTTATTTTCATGAACATTGATTATATAACGTCGTTTTCTTGGGAAAACTGATTTTGAAAGTCGGTTCTTGGACCACCGGGGGAAATTTTACTGACATTTTTGTGTTCTGATGCATAATCTAACCAGCTCATAACCCTGCCGGCTAATGGCTTCCTGGTTTTCATTTGATGTTCATGGTTTATTATTAGAAGTGGATGAATGATCCCTTTCATTTGACATTTTATTGATTAGTTTCTTAGCATGTTTTTAGAAAATCTAAGTTCCAAGTGAAAGGAAATGAAGGTGACAAACATAGCATATTGGACTGGACACAGTCCAAGCCAGAGCTTGCTATCACAACTCATTATTGTTTAATAATTGGAGCATCTGATGCAATACTCTTTTCAGATCCCATTTTGAAGTGGAATCCAGAACAGACCTGTGGATTTGGTTCATACAAGGCATTTTAATTGTTTCCTATCACTGTGAGTCAGAATAACGGCGGACTTGTGGTTCCCAGGCCTCGGGCTGTCTGGGAATAGAACAAAGACAGTCCTTCTGGTTTTAAAGCTAACCTTTTAAAATGTTCCTGTTTCATGGGAACAGTATTTGGGATGCCTAAAAATTCCTACATTTAATTTCCTGACTATAATCTATCTGCATTTTGATTAGTCATTGTGCAATGATATATATATATTATTTACTAATATACTATTCCAAAGATGCACTATAGAATTTCAGCAGATTTTCTTGGTGGCTCTCCTGTATCAGTGGCTAATTCGGCATCAATATTGTATCCTACTTACGCCGGGAGATATCTCCAGTGGTTGCGTACATGGAGGGGTGAATCTGCGCGCACTGCATGTCTGAAGAAGCGCTCATGCTTGAACGAATCGTAATGCAATATAAAAACTCTCTAAGAAGCACATTCATTTGTGCAGACTTGACTTTTTCCATCTCAAGGATGGTTTCTCAGCCTCTAGATGCTGCTGGACAGTTACCACTCCAGAAATGCACACAATATGTCATTCATGCATAATGAGTCTTTAAATGGTATAAACATCTTTGTATATATTCCACCTGTCATTCCTTTCATTTTTATTTGAGAAATTGGTTTGAGGTACTGTAAACCTCACATGTGCAAGTGAATTCAACTCATAAAGTACTTCAGTCTGTTGTATCCATAAGTACTTAAGAACTTCCATAAATGTTTTAAATCAAAATGACTATTTTCTCAATTATACTGCGGCATTTATCCAGTTTATCTCACCAGTTGCATATTTGGCTGATATTTTTCCAAACTGGTCTCATTTTATGAGGATGAAGAAGCCATAAAATGACCAGATGGGATGACTGTGCAAAGTTCATCAGTTAATAATGTTGAAAAAATGTTAATAAAACTTCTGATTTCATTGAAAGCATGTTTTTTTTTTTATGTGTCCATAAAGATGAGATGACATTGTTGTGAAGAAGTGCTATACAAATAAAGCTGAACTGCAGTGAAATGGCATTTTTTAGTAATCAGTCAAGCTTGCGTGCAGTGGTGATTAAAGTCTCACAGTGTGAGATCGTCCTAATTAAGAATATGCTCATGAGAAAAAACCTGGATTTTGTTTTTACAAATTTTACATTTTACATTAACACTGCAGTTAATAGTTCATTCTTTCCTAAAATCTTGATACTTTTTAAGAGGTCTCATTTACATGTGATGCCCTTTTCCTAGTCTGTGCCCCTGCCTGGTACCCCCCCATTACAAATATTCTAGACCCACCCCTGGTGCTGCCACAGTCCTGCGGATCTTTGATCTAATGTTTAATCAATTTCAGGTGCTTTACATTTTAATTTTACGTTGCATCTTTGAAACATTAAGTTGTTTTTTTTTTTTTTTACAGTGGTTACTGGACAGTAAAAATACTTGATAGACATCTGATCCTGGTTAATAATCCTCTCCGAGACGTAAACTCGCACCTATAAAGCTACTACTTATGCTGAGTGACAGAATTTTGATTAGACATCAAATCTCAACCATTACTTATCCATCTTTGTTTTAGTTCTGTGTATCATTTCATCTCTGTCTGCCATGATTGCTTCCATATGTCAGGCTCCAGGCTCCTCAGGCCCACACAGGGCTGTAGCATCTGTGGTTGTGGGGGGATCCGAAGCCCGTATAAATGAGCTTAGACAGTCATAGAGTCCCCGAAGATTCATCAGTAGAGGGGACACAGAAGCCTGCTGTTGAAGAGGTGGGTGGGTAGGATTATGTGAGGACTCTTATGGGAGGATGGATGCTGGGCAGACTGTGGAAACAAGGGGATTTAGGCACACACATCCACAGATTTGTTTGGCACTGATGAGAGAAATTTGGATCATGTGTGCTTAGATCAGATGCCTCCAGGTAGAATACCAAATGCCTGTGTAAACATTTACTGCATACACACTAAAGGTATTGTGAGTATGCATGTTTCCTGTTAAAGGCACATATATTTGTGTTTAGCTTCTTGGGAGAAAGGATCACTCAGCAACTAGGGTGAATGAGATGGTATGTTATTCAAGTGAATTCAGAGGGGCCATTCACACATGATAGTTCTTAGAGACAGGATATGTTTCATATCCATAAAAACACAGGGGAGTTTTGGTTGTCAGTTCTACTCCAGGTGGAGTGTACATCTGCCTAAATGATCTGTGTCGGGGAAAAGCATGGAAGAAATGGAAAAAACAGCTGCGGGTGTTTGTGGACACACAAAAACAGCCTTACCACCATTTTCCACTGAAGAAGGTTTGATCAGTTGACAGACAAACAGTCTGGCAACTTAAGCTCGTCGTTCTGGCGAGCTGCTCTGAGGGTGGTGGGAGGACAGAGTGGTGAGGGAGATCTCAAACTTAAGAAAATTCGTTTCAGTCCCCATTTGTGGCATCATTCTCACAAGGGTCGGGGGGGGGGGGGGGGGGGGGGGGGGGGTAGTAATGTTTTCTCCAAAAATATTACTTATGACTTTGAGACAGGTCTGCGAGCCAGTTGGAAAGGTTTTTATCCAGAACTTGCACACAGTGACGGGATGCGTCATAGAGGTGCAAAGCAACTTTCACATCCCACATCCCAGCTTTTAAACCACAGTCAGTGCTTTTCTTTGTTCTAGTTATTCGTTTGTCGCATAATGCAGAACATTTGTTGGCACAGTGCTTTTTGTTGAGTCTGTTACTGTTTTGTTGGGTTGCAAACTTAACCCTGGGAATATCGTGGATTTTTGACTGGGCTCCTGATGAAACTGCTGAGAGCACAGCTCTCCTTCTCAGATAACAGCGCTGAGCAATCATCCAGCCAGCTGAGACAAATGTGTGAACGTGTGAAATGTGTTGCCCAAATTCACAGCAAGGGGCTGGAGATATCTGAATAAAACGTTGGGGTTCACGACGACAGGATGTCCTCGTGCATCTGCGTCGCACCGTCACGATGACCTGGGGAGGATGTTCCCAATAATTTGTTGAGTACAAATTGCATCCGCATGCATTGAGGCGTTTGTTCCAGTCTTCGCTGTCTTTTCCAGAGAGATTCAGCCTTTTTTTGTTTGGCCAGTTTCCACAAACTCCGAGACTGGAGGGCCACGGAAATCACAGCTTTTCTTCACTACATGCTGAGCAAATCCAGTCCACCTTGATTCAAACCATGTGCATAAAACAAGATAATTCTTTTTCAGAAATTGTCTACAAAGAGAAGTTTGCTGCGGTACAGATGGCTTGTCATTATGAAGTTAGGCTCTCATCAGCGTGATTTCTGGGGTCTGACTGGAAACCTTTCATTTTCTGTACAAGACACATTTGCCTTTGTGAGATTTAAAAAGGGGAGACCACAGCGATGAAAGACAAAGAGCCCCTGATTGTTTCGGTGCATGTACTGTATGTATTGGAGACAACTGCCTAAAGAAGATTATTGTGCACAAAGCACAGTACATGTGAGAAAAGTTTAAACACTTTTCATGCATCACACTCGCCGTGCTGTCAGTGCAGTTATCAGTAAGGTCAGTAAACTGCTAGAAACCTGCAAAACAACTTAATATATTTAACTTGTCTTTATTGTTTCCTCTTCTTCATCTGTTAGCGATCTGTTTTTATAAATCTCACGTGTCTCTCAGGCTAATCAGTCTTGGCTATTGGCACGGAGAAGCACGTCTTGCCCTAACCTTTGTTTGGCAGCATTTAAACACATCCCTCCTCTATTAGGCCGAGATGCTCGCTGTGGTTTTTCCTCTGTACATATTGCATAGCTTGTATAACTGTCCCAACTACTGTACTGTAATTTCCAACAATGTCTTCCATATGAAGCTATTATATTCCATCATTGTAGCTTTCTCTTCAGGATAATCAGCTTCAGAAACGGAGATGTTTTAGGATTTCAATTACAAAGCTGAACGCTGTCAAGACTTGATTTTGTCCTTGTTTCTTTGCACAAATATTTAAAGAAATGACCTGACCACATGTGCGATCTATTTAAAAAAATTTGAAGAGGATATATTCCGGGAGGAAGTGATTAGTTGAATTCCCAATATGTGGTAGAGTTTATGCTGCTCTCACTTTCCATTGCTGTTCTTGACTTTTCAACCTTAGATTGAGTCATATTTGGTCCACCAAAACAAAGTCCAGCTCATTCTCATATGTCATATTCAGTCTTGCTGTTGACAAATCATGGCTAAATCAGCTTGGCATGATCACACCAAGAAAAGAAAAACAAAAAACAAAGGGATTATTGTTATGAAATGGCTGCAAAGTGTAAACTCATTTCATGTGTAAAAACAAAAAAAAAAAAAGAAACCCATGACACATTATTTACTAAACAGAAATGTAATTCTGTATGCCCAAACTCTAGACTTGAACTGTGATTCAATGATTTGTCAGATAGCTTCACATTTACCGCTGTAGCTGACCAACACTTCAGAACAAGCCATTGTTTACTCTATTTCTAAATGAGCTTTCATGAACTTTAACATATAACATGCTAACTGAGGCCTGTAAAGTCCCACTTAACAGTATTTCATAGTGGTTTTTTTTTTTTTTTTTAAGAATTGCATGGTCTAATTGAAGGCGAACTTGCTGAAACATGCAGTCCTTACAAGACTATCTTGAATGAATTCTACTTGTAAATAATCTTTCTTAACAATGGAAGAAAGAATCCACATAGTTTGGAAGTTGCATTGTTGCACTTCATAGACTGGTGTAATGGTACTATTTGCTTCTCTAAGATCACTGCTGATGTCTTCTCACCTTATTGTGTCAACCTACCTGGATGTTCCAGACTAGCTTTAATAGAGGTGCTGATACACACATCTGATTGGCACCACTTTACTTTTTTTTTTTTTTTTTTTTTAAAGTTTTCTCTGTAGGATTACATTTTCTAAAATATTTTTCATTTCTTTTAGTTACCTCACCAACACATGCACACACACGCACACACACGCACACATGTAAACACACACACACACACACACACACACACACACACACACACACACACACACACACACACACATATATATATATATATATATATATATATATATATATATATATATATATATATATATATATATATATATATATATGCCTAGCTCTTCTTTAAAATGACTTGTTGTCAGCATTTCCACTAATGCATCACTCAGTGCTGAAGGCTATCATGGGAGGTTCTTGCATGCTCACACAAATAAATGTGTCTGTGCTGTCTGTAAATCTCAGAATTTTTGCTGTTAGGAAACGTTGCCGACTTTGACCAAATATTGAGCTGTTTTTAGCGAGCTATATAAAGCTGGCTTCTGTTGCCAGACAGCATTTAATGCCCTACTGGATATGTTGCTGTCTTGAAGTAAATCTGCAAATAAATGAAAACAGTGATTGGAACACTCTTTAAGAGCATGTGTCCCTCCCCCGGTTTAGAGAGCTGGCACAGATTTAGAGCAAACATTGCAAACCCTCACTTCAAGCCACTGTGTTTTCACTGGCTATCTCACCCTGTGTGAGTGTGACTGACAACATTTGGTTGCCATTTCTCTATCCGCTGTTCCAAAACATTCCTAACTTTGGCTTTTATGTTAATGTTAAACATGGAAACCACATTTTTTTCATTAGCTGTTGTTGCGCATGTAGCACACATGAACTGTTGTGTGCCTCATCAAAAATGGTGTGATCCCACTGTTTGAAATTCTGTTTCCTATCCCTGCAGTGGTTGGGGTTGGCTGCTCTCTTGTCATTTTATTGATTAATTAAAGTTGTTCTGCTGTGTTTATCTTGCCAGAGCTTGATATTTTGTATTTACTTCTGGAAGGGCATCCAAAAGGCATTGAACCAATCTCACTGTTTCATTGTTATCGTTTTCCTGAAGGGGTGAAATAATTCAAAGCTTCTAAAAGAGATTTTTTTTTTTTATTTGGATCTTTTTACTGCAGTTATTTTATAGGCTATTTCTGAGATGCCTTTTCACCAAGATTTCTGTGCACCCACATCCTTCTACCCAGCAGCACAACCGACTTTCCAATATACCAAACTTTTTGACTTGTGTGATATATTTATAATTCTGCATTTATAACAATGATAAGTCTCTTTTATGTGCTCTTTTCTGTGACAGGGTGTGCAGAGTCAGCAGGGACCATTTCCAGAAAGACATACACCTGAAACAGAAAATTACACAGTAAGTTCACAACCATCTAAACAACCCTTATGTAGCTGCATGCGAAGCACTCGTCACCAGTGATGCATGTTGTGTCAGAAGACTGTGTTGCACACATACTTTACACACATCACTGCTGCAGAAACAGAAAGGAAGCAAAACATGTTGAAAATGTCTAATGATGTATTTAACTAAAGATTTGCTAAAAATCATGTAGCATGCAAATGTTGGAAATATTGATATTGATTATTTTTGCACAAAAAACATTGTGTCAAAGCAGTTTATTACTTGAATTTATCAAACACACTCTATGAACTGTAAGTTTTTAGCTTATTTAAGATCCTAAAATGAAAGAGGCAAAGAACATTTTAACTATACAGTTTTTTGTTAAGAATGTAGATTTTAAAGAAAGGCTTGCAGTCTGAACTAATTTAGTTTCTGAAGCTCTTAGACACAAACGTCTGAACACACTCCCTCAGCAGCATCCATGATAACTTCTAGTGGCACTGAGGAGCTTTGTAAAGGCAAAAACACAACACAGACAAAGAAGCTGTAAAAGTGAGAAGTGTCTCTTGACTTACAAAATTGGGATTTTATTCGGTTAAAACCCTTAAAACAAATAGTAAGAATAAAAAATATTGTATAATTTAATTACTGACATAATTTTATTCCCTTCTTCTGCATAATAACTAATATAACTGAAGTGTAACTGTGTATCTTTGACAGCTTTGATCTGACTGCCTGCAGTTCAAATTATTGCGTTAGCCTGTCAAATGAACAAAATCCTTAAAAAACATACTGAAACAGTGCTGACGAAGCCAGACTGTGAAGACAAACACCATTAACTTCTAATGTGAGATTCTGTCAACAGATCTTTTCATCGGAAGTTTTCAGCTGATTCCATGAAAGGTCTGCAGCTTTAAAGAGGCAGCGAGTGTGTCTGAATCCATCGCTGTTGATTGAAAAGGAGTGTTTTACGTCAACAGCCTTTTTTAGCACTTATAGAGATGACAGCTGCATGTAGCCATGTATGTCTTTTTTTTTTCCATCTCCGAAATATCTGGATGTTAAATTATTACAGCTTCTAAAACTTAAAACTTGCGTCCATTATTTTAAACTGTTGATGATGGTTCTACCATCAAGTAAAGAAAAAACATTTTTTTGTCCTGATAATAAAAAGTTATTTAAATGAAAAGATCCTTTAAATGATGGTTTAGCAGGTGAGATGAATGTTTTGTCAAGCAGTTCTATTTCTAAAAGTCAGTGGTATGAAGGTAAGAGGTATTAATGAGCAGGAAAATACAGTTCAAAATTATTTAAAAGTAATTAGACACAAAGCAAACGAGAGAGAACAGGTAGTCTGAAGGTTTTTCTTCCCCTTCATTTTACTGTGTTCTTGTGCTCGTTTCTCATGTACGCTCATAATTTGAGGTCAGGAATGCAGACTTCTGCGTGCATTCCTGAACCAAAAACTATGAACAACACGAGCAGTTCATGTCGTTTACAAAGAGCTGCAGGGACTTTTGTGAAGCTGGATTTTATTGCCAGACAGCCTGACACACTGTCAGCACAGCTCCACGGCCCTCCTGAGTATACTTTACTGTAGAAGCTGGAGAAAGTCAGAAACAGTGTCGGAGCATTGCTGGTCACATGTTCCCCTTCACACAGCAGCCGGGGAATCCAGTCCCAGCCACCAGGAGGCAGTTGTGCTGATCTGCTGAAACTGTTTATATAAATAAACCTAAAACAGTTATTTTTCAATTTCAAGGTAATGTTATGCATTTTAGCTGTAATGCATGTTTAATAAAAACACATCAGCCAACAAGCTCCATTTGATAACAAAAGAAGAATTTACTTTTCCTTTGAATCCAGTTTTATGAATATCTTCCATCAATCCAGCCAACCTCAGCACTCTGGATCTTTGGATTGCTACCAGGTTGGATGAGTTCCTCTTCCTCTGTGAGGAACCCATAATCTGCTGCTTACAGGTAAATACATAATTGATTCAATTAAAATGGAGGAAATTTAAAGTATTAAAAACCAGTTTCAGATAAGTCTCAACATTTACTTCCCTCGGGACAAAATCTGACAATGCGCCAATGTTTAGCTGAATGATAACATCTTTTGAGAATATTTTCTCACCTGCAAAAAGATTTAAGTATTTAATGTAGTTTCTTTTTATTACCAGGAAAGCTGTCAGTAAAATAAGTCATTTTCTAATTAATACAATTAAATGAACTTTATCCTTTATTTATTCTTCTTTGCTGCATAATAAGACTGTAAACGTATAGAATCCATGCATGTTGGCACAGAAAACACAACATACACAGATACATTATGGCTCATAAAACATCCAAAACACATCGTGAAGCCATGGCTGCTAAGATGTATGAATTGTATATTATAAAATACAGCAATGAGCAGCATCGACATTATAGGAGCACTCCAAATATTACAACTTCAGTGTAGCCTGCTGCATTGTCTGAGTACAACTTTTGTCACAACAGTACATGATCATGTTGAACTCGCAGCTCTGCCAGGAAGGAGGCAGAGCTGTGCTGGGGTCTTTTAAAGGGCTGCACTGCTGAGGTGAGCTTCACTGCTCTCATTCTTAATGGATCATTACCTCAATGTGTGCAGTGATTTATGGGCAGCGTTACAAATGCTGGAAGCAGTTCCTGTCTTGGGGCTGTCATCCACCCTCTGATAGCCTCTATTTGTCTGTGTGTGTCTGTGTTTGTGTGCAACATGTGCAACGTGTGCGAGTACGACAGCAGCACTGCTGGAAAGATTTTTCTGAGGCCAATACAAGCTTTTCTGCTACAGTCTGTCTAAGGGTGGCCAATTGTTTTCCTGTCAGCGTGTGTGAGACCTGTGGCTGGCCAGGTTTAGAGTTTCACTTGTGGCAACAGGATACAGTAATGTTTCACTCTGCTGGGTGCAGATTGATTTGATTTTAAGTGCTATAATAAGACTGTACAATCTAATAGCTTGTTGTTCATCACTGAAATACCACTACCACCTCTGTATACCATTTATAAACCTGATTTTAGATCTATTATCTGATTGAACATAGCTTCCAGTGTAAGAGAAGACCTGCAAAGAGCAGCAACGGCTTTGTTATGTTTTTTGGATATGTTGTTTCGCGTCCAGCATTGTGTCTTTCATGTGGGGATTAAAACTTCTCCTGGGCGAGGCTGAACAAGCTGTTTGGACAGGTCTGGGTTGTATGCTAGCCATGGTGAACCTCTGCCAGCATCACCTCACAGTCTCTGACAAACCGCTGTGGAAACTGTATTAGCCGGTAACATCTCTCCGTTGGTGTGTGTACGCGCCTGCTTGTGTTTATAGATCTATTGTTAAAATATTATACTGTTTGTTACAATATGAGTCATCACTGGACAAACCGGCCCTGTGTACATGTGTTACTATAAACAGTTTTCATTGGTTACAAAGGAAAAAGCATTCCAAAGGTTCATTTTGTATATAAAACTCTGGGTGAATGCACTCGGTCTTTGTGCAGAGATGGGTGGCGTCTGCAGTATTAAAGATGGGAATGGAAGGCTTTCAGAGAACTAACATCACAATTTTTCCATTGATTAGGTTGCATGTTTCTGCTTTCTTTTGTCCCTTTAGTGTGCTCTTTCTTCATGCGTGTGTGTGTGTGTGTGTGTGTGTGTGTGTGTGTGTGTGTGTGTGTAGTTCTGTATGAGGGTATGTGGACCACCCAAAGCCTTTGAGGTCATAACAATAACAGGTCCACTTCCTTCTGCTGATAAGCTACGTACTGATAGACTATCAGTCCACATCACAGCAAAAGCAGCCCTGCTGTTTAGTTGATTTGACACAGCTGCACAGGAGGTTATTCCCCCTCCCATTGCTTTTTATCTACATTCAGAGACCCAAATACACACTCACAGCACTTCACTTGGTTTTACAAGTCTGGTGCTCCTTGAAAAGTGGCAATGTTGTAGCTCATTTAATGTGTCAGTGCATCTTCTAACAGATGTGCAGTACAGAAGTCTATTTCTAAAGTCCCTTTTTAAGTGTGTTTTTGAAAGAAGTGCTTGGTTTAACGATGTACCTGTGCTTTTTACCCTTGACTTCTGCTTTAACTAACTCCTGTGGTTAGACAGCTTTTCATTTTGTGATTATATTGGGATTATGTCTCCTCCTGGTAGGTGAAAGTACACTGAGGTAATTAATATGATAATATGTGTCATTTTTCCAGGCCTCTCTGAGAGCCATTTTAAGGTGAGGTCTGAGTGAGGTTTCATCTGGAAACACTGGGGGGAGGTCTAATATGGCATGTCTCCGTCCGTCCCCGGCCAGTTAAAAAAGGGAAATAATATTTGGTTTTTGGAGAGAGGAAGACTTTGCCCACAGCCAGAGCTTTTCATATGTGCCCAGATAAATGCTTAAAATGTATTCACCTCAGTGCAGTGGTTGGAGCAGGACGGGTCTGAAATTGCGCTTCAGTTCACCTTCAGCTCAAACACAGTTCTGCTTTGCCCTGGACTGTCTGCAAAATTTAAAGTAAAATTGCAACACAAGAGAACCAAAACAACCATTCGTAGTTACAGTTTGACGATTTATTGTATAGCATAATTAAGCCTCCAGAATTAAGCATGTTTATGTGCTCAATCAAAAGTGGGTTTATTCACTGAGCCCTTTAAGGTTTACAGAAGTCCATTGTTTTCAGATTACTCTTAAAATTGACTCCAAGTACCACCGCTGTGTGTCCCTGAGGAGGGATATTAGCTGTTAACAGAGTAAAATATCATCTGATGTTAAACAGTGTGTGGTATACCTTCAGATGCCCGTGGACGTCAGTCCAGCAGCCATAGACCGGACTTTAAAGACAAATCTCAGTCTCTGATGATTGGGTTTGGGGGGAATTTGTCAAGCCAGGTCAGTTAAACTGATTGACAGCTAGTGGCATGTGTTTTGTGAGATTAGTGGGTTTGGTTGGGGAATGAGGTGTTTGATCTGTAGCAGTGGCTCCATCGTTTTGTAGCGGACATAAAGCACCTTTTTAGGAAGGTGAATTAGAGGGCGTCGCCAACACAAGCTGTTATGAAATGATCAACACAAATAATCCTCCTAAAGGCATTTGTGTCGTCTGCTTTGGGGTTACGAGAAGTGCTTTTCTCACATTAAATAATGCCATCCATATTTCAGCTCATGATTTATACTGGTTTTAAGGCAGATAACAAAGGCGCTGGGACCTTCCCAGGAAAGAGTTCTGGTTTTGATTTGCTCCATGATTGCCAGATCCCATGTCTTCCTCGGTGCGCTTGGTGTGGTTGCCTTTTGAGTTTGTTGCAAACGAAATGTTGTTGCAATCATTTTTGTTATTTATTAGTTTTACTTTATGAATTGATACGAGATCCTGGGAGGTTCCCCTGGGCTCCCCTTTAAAACTCTGGCGCAGGATAACAGGTACTGACACTGTTGCACAGATACAGACATCAGACATAAACAATATCACAAAATTTGTCTTAATCATCCACAACGATAGTTCTCAGCATTTATAGATATTGTGTCATAAATGCACAATGGTTAATGTTGTCAGTCGTAATAGCTGGAATCATGTTTGATGATGATGTCAAGTCAAATTTTATGTTTTCTTGACACATTGGGAAAGCCTTGCAGTTTATGTCTTCCATAAACATCTATAATAATACGACTAATACAAATAGTGTGACTGAGTTTGCATACACTAAAGAGAAAACTGTGCGCATGTGATGAATGGCACCACTTATATTTTGTTTCTGAAAAAGAGGGTTGTAATTGCCACTGAATGGAATCTGTCTTCATCAGATTAAATCAAGATGCTGAAACACAAGATGGGTCTTTGCAATATGGGGTTTGTTTTGTATTATGAGTAAGATTCATTGCACCAACCCTGGGTCAACAGTTTAAAGAAAATGAAAGCATTTTTAGAGTAATTCAACTTGCATAGCCTCTCAAATGTTTGTCAGCCCTTGTTTGTGACCTTTCTATATTTCCATATAAATATGATTTATAACATTATACAATCAGATATGATCTAAAACTCAGAGAAGTAGAAAGAACCAGAAACTGTGGAAGTCTCCTTTGTATAGTTAAAAGATTCTGAAGCCATTTAATGCTGCGTCCATACTTTGCAAACAGAACATGAACATGCAAACTTTTCATAGAAGGGTCTGAGCCAATATTAAAAACAAACAAATAAACAAACATTATTTTTTGTGGTTAATCTAAATGTGAAGTTAATACCAGGAGCTTTCAATCAAGAGGGATGGCAGTGAGGTTAGAGATTCCAGAAAGTGTCAATAGAAACTGGATCTTCTGATGGATGGACACGTTGCCATAAACTGAGCAAATTTCTGCCGACCTCAAACGAGTTCGTGCTCGACAGGCTGGAATCACCTTGTAAATGGTATAAAACCTTCAACAATCGGCTGTCAGGTAGAGTCTTGCTCTTACTAAGAATGGTTCAACCAATCAGAGATCACTCCAAAAGTAAAACATATCTAGATAGCCAGAAAAACAATTAGGAAACTTCAGGAGCACAAGAGGTGAGCGTCCATATCTCCTCCTCTTCCAAACCACCTCCTGCTGCTGATTCTGCAAATGACAGAAGACCCAGAAATATCTGACGTTTGGGTTAACCATAAAGAAGACAGATAGCATTGAATAAGCAGTGTGTGCCAGCTGTATTGCACTAAATGGCTGCTGTAAAAAGTGGATTAATTGCACTTGTAAAAGATGTGACTCCGGAATTAATATATGGATGCAGAGCATGCTGTACAGAGAGTCACTTGTTGCCAAAGCCATAAGTGCTGAATTGTCAGATGTCATGGTTTCACGAATGGTTTTAATTTAAGCAAGAAGAGTACTTTACAAATGCATCCCTTTTCTAATCTCTATCCTGGTAAGAGAGACAAAGGCACCATGCAGATGTACCGCTCTGAGGTTTAATGGCTTTCATGGGGAAAAGTGTAATATGTGCCGGAATTATGCAGATCTATCTGGAACTTTTTACACCTTCAAAAAACACGGAGCTGATGCACAGTAACAATGTCTTTGTTAACAAACTAGCATAAAGTGGAACTATTATGTGCATTTCAGGCTAATTTATTTTTATTTCTGAGACCAAAAGAGCTGGGATTGATCGAGTTATTGTCACAAATGGCATTATTTACTTCAGACCGACCCTCTCCGTAGGCTGTCAGATCAGCCTGTGGGCAAAACGAGTGGATTGAGACTCTTCCGCATTAAGCCCCGCCTCCCGCCACTGCACTACATCGGGAGTGCGCACCGCACCTGCTTTCGCCGTCATTGTAACATCTCATAAACAGAAGGATTAGGCTAATATGAACTGAATAAAAAAAACAAAATACAATGTCAACACATAGCATACAGCCCTACATGTTGGAACCTGAATCAGAGCCTGAAAACGAAGTGGAAAACAGCAACCCACAGCAACGAATGCAGCAGGATGTCTCTCTTTGGTAAACTCACCAGCCATCGTTGGAAATAACTTTATCCCACGTTTTCCACCCACCTGATGTATTTGTACACGCCCTTGTTAACCAGTAGAAGGTAACCAATCACCGAACCTTATCCCCCGGGACGTCACAAGGATTTCCAAGTAGAAAAAACTCTCTAAAACGACGGGTTTTTCGTCGCCATGGAAACCGAATGGCGAGAGTGCTGGAACTCAAACTCAAACTCAAACATGCGTTTAGGTGATAAAAAACAGTGTCGTTCACATGTCTGATGAGGATTCAACACTGTAACACTGTAGAAAGCTCAGAAAATTTGAAATACCATAGTAGCACCCCTTCAAAGACACACTACAGAACTTTTGCCATTTTCCTGTCACGCATCCCCTATTGACAGTTAATTCAGCATCCATCTTGCATCCTACCTGACCTGTCAGCTCTTACCTGCAAACAAAAGATGATGTTACGAGGACTCTTTTTTTTTTTCTCCATTTCTCTCTTTTAATCTTCTTGTGTTTCTTTGCTGAATCAGCGACGTTGCATGTTAAAAACAGCCAGTTCTTTCTTATACCTTGAAGCAAAACTCTGCTGCAACGTCACATCGCGTCTTGGATGTAAAAGTTGTATAGTGTTGGTTTCTCAGCTGCTGGGTAGCAGCGGCTTTAGACATGCACATGATAGATGTCACTGTGTTATTGAACAAGTCTGGGACACAGATGCTGAGTTTTAAGGCCAGAAAGTTAGGTAATGCATCTTTAATAACATTTTCACGGAGCTAAACAAACTTAACAGCGATATATGAAGCTCTGTAGTGCACATGTCTATCAGATGGATGATCCCTGCTCTATCTCTGCATGCATTTGGGTGTCTTTGACCTGCAAACTAATGACAAGCACACCAGCCTCCAAAATATCTAAGCAAAACTAATAAAAAAAAAAAACCTGAAGATCAAACCACATTTTCTTTTAAATAAAAAGCATTGGGCTAAGAGGAAGGAAAACTGCAGTATGAAAACCATCTCTCATTTGTTAAACATGGTGGTGGTAGTTTCATGGTTTGGTGCTGTGTTGCTGAGTCTGGGTCAAGACACCTTGTTATCAGTAATAGAACAATAAAATTTGATTGAACTGAAGATTGAAATCATTCACATCTGTTGTGTAAAGAAATATAAAGATTTCTAAATCACTGTGTGAGAATACTCTCTCAGTGAGGTGAACTACCGGTACATGTCATGTACATGTTATGAGCCTTAGCATGTTACACTGCCTACGTATCCTGCCAGTCATGCTTCTAAGTAACTAAATCTTTTTCAGGCTGTGCAGAAAGACCAATCAGGGTTCAGTATCAGTTTCAGAATAAAGCTTGTTACATCCTCCACGAGAAGCAAGAACTGAGTTTTTGTTCTCGAGGCTGCAAGAACAAGAAAAAACGTCTTGTTCGGCAGGTCCATACATACTCCACGAGAAGCACGTCTGCAGCGGGGAGGGATCACTGCGGGGGGGGAGGGGAGATGTCTGCTTTTATGTGCAATGAACCCAGTTGTTACCTCCGCCGAGGAGGTTGTTTTCCCCGGCGTCTTTTTCCTCAATATAACTTAAAAGGTTACGGAGGGATTTTTATAAAAAAATTCAAGAGTTGTTGCAAATGTAAAAATGAAAAACTAATTAAATTCTGGTGGTGATCCGGATCACCGTTTGGATCCAGGAATTGTTGAAAAGGATTCTTTAACATTGTGCTTGGCGGAGATTTCTGCGTGCTTTTCTAGTTTCATATTTAACGGGCAACTTCGTCCGCGGCTGGGCGGGTCGTGCACGTGACTGGGTCCGAGTGTTTTAATGCCACACGTAAAAATGTTCCTACTTTCTCACATCGAATAGCTGCTTTATCAAAACAATCTGTTTTACCGGCAACAGCAAACACACGGAAGCAGCAACTCCGCTGTTTTCTCCGTGTTAACAACGCCCACCTCACATATCTGACCAATCACACGATACTTCTTGTAGCCCTGCAAGAAAAAAGTTCTGCCAGCCGGTGTGTCAAAAAACTGTCTTCAAACACGTCCGCGAGAACAAAATGACGTCATTTTCTTCTCGAAGCCTCGAGAAAAAGAAAAAAACTTCTCGCTTCTTGTGGAGTATGTAACAGGCTTAAATCCTTTCCTGTGTCCTTTCCTGCGGTGTTCTGTGTCCAAACATCTTTGTTTGACCGATGAAGAGAAGAACAGTGAAAGTGAGAAGGAAGTGAGAAGCTAAATGAGGAAAACTATGCATGAAAGAGTGGTGGGACTTCTGCTACAGTTTATGTGGAATAGTAGTGTCAACCCAATCAGACCGGATGCAGAATACTGTACACACGTGTCTCTGTTACAGTCCTGAAATGACCTTTGTGCATTTCACCCATACAAGCCCTGCATCTGCTTTGTCTTCAATTTCCAGGCACACAAATAATGTTTTCACATTAGTAAAAAGTGTTGACCAAGTCAAGTATTTTCAACAAAAGATAAGAGTTTAACCGTGTTGTCAGACAATATGTGACCTGTATTTTTTTTTTCCAACAATGCCTCAAGTTAAACAAATTCGGATATTGAGGTGGCAGAATGATTAGTAAGATTTTTCTGCAGCTGAAGTTTGGCAGGTTAATTGCACATTGCATGCTCTGCCTACAGTAGAGCCTGTAGGGCCTGGCAGCTTCTGCTGCTTGGCATAAATTGCCAAACCACATGTTTGTATCGTGTTAATGGAAACTTACCTGACAGTTGTATTCATAGGAACATCGAGGGCAAACGTAGGGTTTGGTGGGTTCACATACCTTCACACTTAGCTAAACCAACTTCTCCTAACATCTGCCAGATCACTGATATTTTCCAGTATATGGATTTGATCTTTGAAGGCACTTTTAGGCCAGACCTTTTATGTGCTACATGAAAACTAACAATGCTTTTGCTCTTTGATGTTTAGGACAAGACTGAGCAATATGTCTTTTGTCCACAAGGGGGTAGACATTCGGCACATATAGGACCTCCTACACTGTCACAACCTCAGGTCAGCTATAGAAAGTGACTTTGGACACAAACAACCTGACTGCATTTTCATGAGTTGCTTTAAATTCACTTAAACAAAAAAATATTAAACAGGCCTCAACAGTCACTCTTCAATAGATTAAACTCTGCTTCAGCTCAAAGCAGTGAAACAGGAAGATTAGATAGGATCCAGACATTACCTGTAATGGCCTGTAAAGTTACTGACAGTATGTGAATTTTATTTTATATTAATTTAAAAAGTGGCAAATAACTCAAAATAAATTAAAACCAAATTCATCAGCAACTTGCAGCTTACTCTATGCATTCACATTAGATGAGATGAAGTTTAAAGGCAAGTTGGAAATAAGTTACATTTCTACTTTAATAGTCATTTTAAGAATGCAAAACACTGTCCAGCATTTTTGTCTTTCTTTCTTTTATTTTCTCCACTCAAGTAAAATGTCTTCATTATTTCGGATGGAATTCACAATCACTGGAGTAGCAGTGAGAGTACTGATCTTATACAGAAATTTGGGGTGCTTCCATTGATTACATCATAAATAAGTTAGAGCAGAAAGCAATAAAACTGGGATGAGTTTTAGTAGATGGATTAGTTTCAGCAGTGGGGGTTATTTTGTGTAATTTCATGGCAGAATTCAGTCATGTTAATGAAGCATATTGTGTTTAATTAAAATTGTTGTGGGATCAGCAACAACACTTAACACATATACATAAAAATAAACATAAATATTTCATAAAAGATTGTATAAGCCCTACATATATACTCAGCAAAGGCTCTTAGTGGATGTAGAAAGTCCTTAAATTATCTCTTGCAAATTCAGATTTTTTTTTTCTATTAATTTCACTTTTTATTTTAGTTCACATGCCTTATATAACAAAACTTTTATCTCAATGGATTTTGTATGATCGGCCAGTGTAATATTTAATGACTGAAGGCACCTGGGCTTGCTTCTTTCCTCTGGTTGTGTAGTTTCTGTGGATTTATGAGCCACTGCCTTCAGCCTAATGCTCACAATCCTCCAGCAAGTTCCTACCTAGTTCTCTGTCCTTTTGTCCTTCCAGTAGTTATTCCTCCATCACACCAGCACAGTCCCACTATTGCCCCGTGTGTAGTCCCAAACCATTTTCGTCTTATTGTTTCTTGAACCACAGTTCCTCTATTGTCCCCGAACTGTCAGGCTATTGTCACTCTTTCCAACTTTGACTCTCAAGGGAAATTTATTGGCTTATATTGGCAGCTTTAAAGCATGTGTTGGAAAGGACTGCACATGCGGTAAGCTGGACTCGAAGCTGAAAGTAGGGACGGTTGTTTCAGAAAGTTGAGGTACTCAGTTTAATGTATTTAAAAAAGAGAGGCTAAGAAAACAGACGAGCTCTCTCAGCTGTAAATTCTCCTTTAAGGTCCTGCATCTTTATAGGTTTATGTTTGCCATCCCAGTTTTTATTCCAAAGACAGATGACCTGCTCCAAAGCCTCTTTAGTGACGTCATTTCATGAAGTTTCGTACAATTCACTTGAGGCTTGTGCATTCTGCTAGGAGGTGACTACATTTGGTGAATTCATATCCGTGAAGAAAGTGTTGTTATACTTGACGAAAGACGTGCAGCAGTGTATCCTACTTGTTTGAGTTTGTGTTATCACTGTCAGGCTAATCTGTCTTCATTTGTGTTTGAACTTGCTGAACTCCACTTTCAGATTCAAGCTCCACTGATTCACTCATCAGAAAGCCTGGATGGATGCCATTCCTAATTCACTCAGCTTTTCCATTCATGGTCCCCATTATAAGGTGCTTTTACAACATGATCTCAGTTAGGTACAAAAACAATCCTTTTTCATGTTTACATCTGCATGTGGACATCTCACTACCTGTCAAAACTGAGTAGAAAGTAGAGTTTATTTGAGATTGTCCCACTCGTGTCTCTGATGATTCATTGTTTGTGTTTCATTGTTGGATCAACACAGATGACTTGTCTATTTGCCTACATGAGCATGTGTGTGTATATACATATATGTATATATATATATATATATATATATATATATATATATATATATATATATATATATATATGTTGTCTTTTTCAGTGATGGTGAGGGTTGAACAGTCAGCTCATCTCTGGCCCTCACTGCATTTGTTAAAGGACTCATTTGCAGCTGTTGTGAAGGTCACCAGTGAATGCTGGGTGTTGGTTGACCTTGACCAGGGTGTGTTAAACCACTTGGAGTTGATGTTATTTGAGAGCAGAGGGAAATGGTAGATATGAGGGAGTGGGCAGAGTTTAAAGGACATGAGAGAAAGATGGACAAGGCCTGCAGGAGAAAATGAAACTTATGAGTGAGAGAAAGTGACCTGCTGGCTCTGGTCACACTTAATTAAATAGACTGAGTGGTAGTGATGATTATTGACCCTCTGCAGATGAAATACTGGACATATTTGAAAGTGGGCTGCAGAGTGTGGATCACCTACTATGTTTGTTTTGGGGTGCAGAAGGAACAATACCTTCTCTATGCTCCCGCAGATGGAATTTGGAGTCAGGTTTGTGGCTCAGGAAGATCCAATCATTCCATTGTTATCTAGGTGAACGATGGTGATGTAGTCGTTCTTGAAGGCAGAGGGGGGGACTGAGTGCACCTGGATGAGTGTAAAGTCATTCCACAGCTACAGTAACACAGTGGCCTGCTGCGTTTTAAGCAAATATTTCTGGAGCAATGTGACAGCGCGTTGCGTAAGAGGTGGATGTAGCCTTTGGGGATCAATATCTGCCAAGGCAAAAAATATTCCTACCATAACGCTCAGGTTTGGTGGGTAGCTGAGTGGAGTATGTTTGTCATCTGTCAGAATTAGGAATACTGATAGAATTCACCGAGGCAAACATCTGAAACAGTTTCAAGCCAGATGAACTTTTTTTATGATTTTTTTTTTTTTCCCCGTAAAGTTGACCTAGGTAAATGTAAAATAAAGAGACCGACACAGGTGAAAGAGGACTCAGCGGGGAAATTAATGTGTTTTCTTGTGTAACCATTTAGAATTAAGAGTGGATATCCATTTCCTCATCATGCATGTAAAGACGTGGGCAGCCACATCTCCGCTGCAGTTCAGTGTAGCGAGTTTAGGGTCATTTTTTTTTGCTTGAGGGTGTTAAGTAATGAAGAAATGGAAAATGTCATTTAAGTCAGCATTACTTGCTTCCCCTCTCCAGCTGGCTTACATGCTGATGCATATAAATGTCAACGTATGCAATTAAATTGAAATGCCGTTTCACTTTCAGTTATTCGTTTTGTTCTTTCCTTTCCTCTGGGGCATGACTTGTGCTGAGGCTGTCCGTCACTTTGACTGTATGACTGGTTTGGGAGGCAGCTGTTTAGGAACAGCGTGATTTTTGGGGAAACAGAGGAGTAATGAGGGAGACATCGACTCTGGAGTTGGATCTCTTTCTCCGACACAGATGTGGCTTTGGCCGGACAGTGAGGTCCAGTCTTATACTCTGACATCATATATCGATAAAATGAATTGACATCAACTCCAAATTATTTAGTGCCATAATGGAACCACTCAGATTAAGATATACTAACTGTGATGTGGCTTTCATGCTGCAAAAAATGACTTTATACCCTCATTTTCACTCAAGGATTTAGCTTCTAGTCAGATGAAGCTATGAATGTTTTTAAATTGACATTGACTCATATTTTTTTGTTTCATCTTGTCTGTAATGAACCTGTACAATAAAGGTCAGGGGTCAGAACAGTTGTGCAAAATGATGGATATCTCCAGGACACACATGCCTTCTGTTGTATGATTGGGATCCAAACTGTGGCTGCCTTTATTTTCATGGCTCTGTGTTGGAACTGATCACAGGCCCGAGTTAAACCCAGAGCTTTAACTTTTAGTGGTGTCACAAAGTTTTCCAGCTGTAAGTGAAAACTGGGGAGGGAACCAAACTGTGCAGCAGTTTAGATCCCTGTTGACAACTCAAGTCCGAGGCAACTTCATGAACTATTGTGGCTCAAACCAGTGAATTCTGGATCACAGTTAGCGTAGTCCTTGTTGTTGTGCTGCAGTAAGAGATTTGGCATTTCAGCTAATTTCAATGTGGAATGATCTGCTGAATAGAGCTGTGTGCTGTCAGGGAAATGTGCTGTCAGGGTCTGTCATGTTAGGAAGCAATGAGGTGCAGTGATATTTCATAGGGAATGCATGCATAGTTTTATTTGCAGGTGTTGTCTTAGACTTAGACATTGTTTTGAGCGTAACGGATGACTCCAATTCATTAAAGTAAACAAAAAGGAGGTTAGCATCCTCTCGTAAATTTAATACGTCCTTACTGAACTAGGTTTGAGTACTTGCACAGGTGCGGCTTTGTTTATATTCTGTGAAAACTCATGTTTGTGTTTTTCATCAGCAGCATTATTATTTGCTAATATTTACTTTAGGCAAAATGCTAGCTTTTGTGAAAGATGAGATCTTGTAAGATTATAGTGAGGGTGGGCTTTTTTCATGGATTTGGATGATTTGCAGTTCTGTCATATCTGTTGCAAACCTGTCTGTTACAGAACATCTGTATCCACTTTAAGTCAAAATAATCTTCTTACACGTTGAGAAACAAACTTCTATGAGAGATGTCTCAATAACAAAAATTTAGTAGCTAAGACCAATAGCTGACCACTGAAATTCTGACATTCTTTATAGACTCATAAAAGCACTCGTGGTGTTTGCAAGTGTATCCTCTACTTCAAAATGTCTCCATGTGCCATATGTGCACTGAATGAATGACATCAACAATGTCTTCTCTTGCAAGTTTTTGGACATCGATTGTGAATATCATATGTTTGTGAAGATACCAGGGAAATCCTTAGTGCAAAAATGTTACAAATATTAAATTTAGCTGCAAAGGAACTGGTGGAACATGAAAACTTGGTAGCTGAGCACTAAATAGTCCGTAAAAATCTGTTAAAAGTAGCACAAATGCAGTGATAACTCATAATCAGTAGCTTGAATCCACCAAGTTAATTGATAATCTTTTTTTTTTCTTTTTTTTAATGATCTGTTAGCATGGTGTTGTTGTTTATTAGCTCATGTGTTTTGCATCGCAACAGGACATATTTATTCATTTGTGCTCATTTAAGTCTAACCATTCCAACTGTTATCCCACACTTTTTCCCTCTTTCGATGGAAATGGCTGTTGGAAGTTCAAAGTAATGCAAAGCACACACAAAACAAATACTTTAGCATGTCTTTAGCTAGCATAAAAGGGTTAAGGGATGAAGAAGTAGCCAGACACACTAAAACACACAAATGTTCTCCAACTGTATTAGTGAGATATCACTTATACTATGCTTTCTTCTTGAGATTAAGTTTGTGATTATGTAATTTTCAGTTGGGTGTGTGTGAGGCAGCATGATGATTGGCTATCACTACCATATCTAAACACACACAACCTTAAAGCCTCAGCAGACACCAAATATGCATCTCTTAGACAAGCTAAAATGTGATTCTTTGAAGATTATGACATGCAATGAAATAACATCGATCTTTTTCCATGTTGTTATTACAGTTTTGTTTAGAGTATTGAAGCTCTGCACATGGAAGCTATTACCCTGAGGGCTTAGGAGAGCTTTCCATAGAGAAAAAGGTGGGGGGGTGAATACCATCTATACATTATACCAAGGGCTTATTTTCCTCGAAGCCCCCCCCCCCCCCCGTCTTTTCCGTGGTGGAGGAGAAAGCCTGGTTTCCTTTTGAGGTTA
This sequence comes from Telmatherina bonti, assembly GCF_933228915.1. NCBI lineage: Eukaryota > Metazoa > Chordata > Actinopteri > Atheriniformes > Telmatherinidae > Telmatherina > Telmatherina bonti. The sequence goes on along the minus strand of NC_136620.1, from coordinate 34,597,181 downwards.
ACCATGAAAAGTGTGAAACTTGGCCCACAAAAAATATGTCTTGTCTTAAAAGAGAATGCTGCTTTAGTCTGTGAGAAGATATTGTAGAGCGAGTAAAACTCTTTCGAATCATTTCTTTCAAGATGACCTTCATTTTCAGAGGCGTGCGGTCCACTTCTTTCCCGTCATTTCTATGGGCTCAATATGAAGCCAAAAAGATTTTATTGCTGTAAAAACAATGTTTGCAAATCATTTTGGAGATCTTATTTGAAAATCAAGTTTTGTCACCTTGTTAAAAAATTCATTCATTCATTCATTCATTTTCCAAACCGCTTATTCCAATTCAGGGTCGCGGGGAAGCTGGAGCCTATCCCAGCCGGCTTTGGGCGACAGACAGGGTACACCCTGGACAGCTCGCCAGTCCATCGCAGTTGTTAAAAAATTATGCCTGAGAAATTCAAGTGTATAAATGCACAGTGAAGAAGAGAAATTGAGTGCTTGTAAAACAAGAAGGAAGGTATTTGTAAATAAAATTACAAGTGCTTTTGCAAATGCCCAGCCATTATTTAACATCACATTCTTCGCTCTCTCATGGCCAGGCTATGTTGATCTAGGTCACATGACAGCTGTTGAACCAAGTGTTTGCCAGTGAAGATGGTGTGCCAGTAGCCTCTTTGTGTAATGAAGGGGGTAGGGGCTTTGAGAACATTAACAGATCAGCTGGAAAAGGGTGGAATGTCCTCTCGGGGTCGGGAGTGAGGTCCTGCCCCAAGTGGAGGAGTTCAAATATCTCAGGTCTTCATGAATAAGGGAAGAATGGAGCGTGAGATCGATGGATGGATCGGTGCGGCGTCTGCAGTAATCCAGACTCTGTACTGGTCTGTTGTGGTGAAGAAGGATCTGAGCCAGAAGGCAAAGCACTCTATTTATCAGTAGATCTATGTGCCTACCCTCACCTATGGTCATGAACTGTGGGTCATCACATCGAAGAGGGGCCAGTTGAGGTGACTCAGGCATCTGGTCAGGATGCCTCCTGGACGCCTCCCTGGTCAGGTGTTCCGGGCACGTTGCTGCAGGAGAAGACCTTGGGAAAGACCCTGGACTTTCTGGAGGGATTATATCTCTTGGCTGGCCCGGGAACGCCTTGGGATTCCCCCTGCAGAGCTGGCAAATTTGGCTGAGAGAAGGAAGTCCGGGCTTCCTTTTAGGCTGCTGCCCCACGATCCGACACCGGATAAGCGGGAGAAAATGGATGGATGGATGAATACTGATCAACCAATCACCTCACAAGTGGAGGATAAGGCACTGTTTAAACACCATATTCACTCTTGGACTTGATGAATGTGTTTGGATGAACATGAGACATTTTGTGTTTTTAAAGTATGATTGAAGTTGGATGCTTTTTAAATAAAATATTTTAAGAAGAATATTCTATCTGGAAGAAAGAATCCAGAGACACAATACACTTTGTTTGTAGTTCACTTCCTGTATTTTGTTTGCTTGAAATGGGCTGACATTTGTGTTTGTCATTGGACTGAGTCCACTTTTTTTTATTTGAATCAGATTTTTTTGTGTGCATTCACAACACCGCCAATGAATCAGACTTTCCAAGCAAAAAGACCTAGGATTCGATTAAACAAAGCTTGTGTGAATGTGCACTAAGATCAAAGAGAGGTGTGGCAGGCCAGGGAGCAGTCTGCTCTCTGATTGGACAGTTTGTTTTGTCATCATCCAATCAGACTAAGGTGTAAAGACAACCAAAATCTGCATCTGGAACTTTAGTCAGTTGCAGTGTTTTGCTTTGCATCTGCAAACATCTGCATAAGTGCATATTCTTTATAAATCTTTTTTAAACATGATTTACAAATAGAAATTCAGAGGTTATTTGCAAACATTTATGTACAGCAGCAGAATCTATATGGCTTCATATTTATCTTATTCATTTCCTGTACACACCAGCTTTACTTCCCTAAAGGGACTTAAACGTAAAGTGAGTATCCGGCTTTACCAAGGTGGGGTCATCAGCTGTAATTTGCCCCCTAATTAGGAAACATCTGTGCTCTTCCTTGCCCATTTAAAAGATGATCTGCACAGCTTTGACTGGCTGCTGGAATCAGTGGTCCAGACTTAACAATCCTATAAAGCAGAGGAGAGTCATTGGAAGCCCATCTGGACTCCATCAGGACTAGGTAAACAGAGCCAGGCTTCTGCTCCCACCCACCATCACAAAAGACGCTGGCAATGGCTGAAGATATAAAATGATACACACATTGTCATTAACTCAAATTTGTTAATGATAAGCTACTCGGTGTTTCTCACTCTCAGTCTTGTCAAATTTAAAGCAGAGGATTGAAGAGCAGTGAATATAAATCCTGTCCAAAAACAAAGTCTATGGTGTGTTGGTGTTAAATTAAAATTGCTGCTTTTCTGGCTTGTATCTTTATTGCAACATGTCTACCACACATTAGCAAGCACTAGCCAAACTCTACCTCATATCCGAAAAGTAATAACTGAAGAGCGAGAATGAAATAGACCTACTATGATGGAAGACAGTTACAAATAAAGTAAGATTTAGTTGCAATTTTAGTTTCTTTATAATTAATTCAAACATCTGAAAATGATGTAGGAATCAAAGAACTATGAAATGTGACAAAGTTTTCTTTTTCTTTTGTAAGCTTTGTGCCTCATCCCATAAGAGAAGTTTTCTCTCACTTGAACTTTTAACACCCAGTTCATATGTATGTCTTGACAGTTGATTTAAGGCCGTTATCTTGGAATTTCTCTGTCTCCACCTGGATATGCAGCTCACATTAAGCTTTGAGCTTATGTAAGAAAGACACTGAAGAAGAGTGAAGCAGTGCAGCAAGTTTCCACATGTGTTTGGATCATGCCCCTCGATTGCCTCAATACTGTCATCACAAAATCAACAGCCCGTGTCCCTTTACGCTTCATCTCCCGGCAGCTAGTCAACACTGTATTTCTTCCTGCTAGCATCGATTAGAATTGCTCAGAGTTGCTTCATGCTCCAGCAGCAGCGGTAACCATTGCAGACCTAAACTGGCTTTGTTGTCCCATTCCACTTGGCCAGATTGTTCTACTGGCAGTATGTGAACTTTACACTTCATTATTTCACTGTTTTATTGACTGGGACTTCATTGTGATGTTGCTCTGTACTTCAAATATAGATTAACTGTCCTGGGCTTGCAAAGCCTTGATCAGCTTTGGAAAAAGGACCAGTTGCCATAAAGTAGCTAAGGGCTTTGTGTCCTGTTCCTTCAGAGATTTATTGTAATGATCAAGTTGTAGGCAGTCATGGTGAGGGCAGCGGCACATGAAAATACAACACTAGAATCATGATAATAGGCCTCCTTTATGAGCGCTGACATTTAGCCGACTCTTTGATTCAACTATTGGAACCCCGGCGGTTTGCGTTGCAGACATCATCAACGCTCCACAGTTGGAGGTGAATAGCAGCTTGGATTGTGGAGCAAAGGTTCTTTGGTCTACTGCTGTTCTGTTACGAGTTCACATGCAGACACTGCAGATGGTTAGAGCTTGTTCTTTCTCTATACAGCCCTGGAGTCTGACTGCTTCAATCTTCACGGTATGCAAAGTGTAAGGACTGCAGGATACGACAGACCTGATAAATTAGATAACCATAAATACCGGTGTTTTTCTGACTGGGTTCATCAATGGTACATCAGAGATGGAAATCATCACTGTTGCAATACCGGCTGGGGTGTATGGACTACTGTTTTGAAGCTTCACATTCAGCACTTATAAGTTGCCACTTTGGACCGAAGGAGCCGGAGTTGATGTGGAAGGCATAAATGTGATATTTAAAAACACTGCATTGCCACTGGATAAAATAAAGGCTCAAAAGAGCGCTGTCTATAATACTGCACAGCTTTAAAAGAGACACCTTGTTTTTTCTCAAAAGTTAACATGATTTCCTGAGGCCATAATGAGATTTCTCTGCCAAAAACACCCCAGGAAGACAGAATAATGGCTACTTTTCCACATGAATTTATACACCTTTTCAGAGTACCACTTTTACAGTGTGGAGTGACACACACAAATCCACTCCACTCGTCTTTTCTGAGGGTTGAAGCCCCTAAAAGCACATTAGAACCATATGACAGAACATGTAATAGCACACAGTAAGCCAACCTCAAGGAAAATGACTTGAGCCTTGAATTTCCATTGTCTGCAGTTTGTCCATGGGCAGTTTACACGCATCCTACTACTATACACAATAGCTTTCACATGCTGTGATACACAGGGTTCGCACTGTTTCCAACAGGAAAACCAGAGAAGGCAAATAATGGTGGAACTGCAGCATCATAATGCCATCTTTGTGTGAAAAGCAATTTTGTTGGTTGTGGGCAAAGCAGATAGAAGGCTTTTGTTTTGACTATGCAATGACAACTAGCAGGCAAAAGTTTCTTATGCTCACAAATAGGTCCTTGTTGTCCGTCTCAGCAGATGAAGGAATGTATGGATATAATTGGTGGGGATTCTCTGCTGATAATCCATACTTGTCCTGTCTTTACCCATGTAGGAGATAAGCATGCTGAATTCAATAAAGTCTGTGTTCCAGACCTATCTTCTTTCTCATTCAAATGCAGGTCTTTAGATCAAGACAGGAATTCAGAGAGAGTGCTGACAATTTAGATTACGAGTATATCAAAGGTGAAGAGTGTAGAAGAGACAAGGGAACAGAGACAGTGAGTGTGAGAGAGAAGTTGTATGACTGGATGCATAAGTCCATGTGTGTGTTTTTCATTTTTTTGTGCTGTAGGGATTCCATTAATTTTTATAGGGGAGAGCATTATGTCACTTATGAACACCATGTGTCTGTCCTCCCTGTGTACACGGGGAAACTTTAATTAAATCATGCCTGTTGAAAATGAAGACTGCACCACATGAAGGTCTAGCGTTGCTTGAAATTGACTAAAACTGAGTTTGCTAGTGTTACTGTTCCATACCATGTGAAACTTAACTCCAGCTGCGAGTCAGTCTACAGTACCACCTGATGCAAACTATACAGACCCTGCTGGATGTTTCTTGTTAGGTGAGGTTGATTATCTGTTTTATGAGCTGCAGATGCATTGGCTGAGAGCGGGCTTGGCTAAGCTTCAGGGCAACCTTTAGAATCTGTGAGATTCTGGACACAAAGTAGGTTGTTTCACATGAGGCTTGCACCTTTACTTAACCCTACTTAAAAGTTTTATTTCTCTTCAGTCCGACTGTACTATTTAAGATGACACAGAAAGAAAGAAGATCATAAAGACAGAAAAATCCTACATCCTCAGCCAATTTTACCAACACAGACAGTGTTGACATTTATAAAGAAATATGAAACACATGTCAGTAATTATGTTGTGAGAGTGATGAATAGTTAAATGTTTACTGGAGAACTTAAGAGAGATTTTATCTTCAGCTGATGATTTATATCAAACCAATTTTAAAGAATTCCTTCCAGAAGTAGGTTTGTCTTCAGTACGTGTGAAAAGTGATAAGCGCTTGAATTCCACCTCATAATTGAACTATGTCAGTAATCCCAAATGCACCACAGCCCATACGTCCCCTGCCACATTCCTGTGCCACCTAGACTCCAAATTACAGTAAACTAAACCAAAGCCACACCATGGCAATGGAAGGGTGTCAATTTGGACAGGAAAGAATTTATTTGAACGTGACTAGAGTTTCTTTGGCTCCGCTCCCTTGTGGGGATGTGGAGAAGGTCTGTCTTTGGTTACGCTGTCCCCCTTGACGTATATGCCACATGCACCCTCAACAATAGTCAATTCATACATCTTTCTATCTGTCCCTGGAAACGGAGAGGAATGAAAAACACCTTTACTCTCCTATAATGAGAGTATTTTCAAAGGAACATATACATCGCCTTATTGCCTTACTGATAAGTTCAAAATAGTTTGGAATTACTCGAAAGGACTTGAATGACTAATTATTTGCAAAATATTGTTTAACATATTCATTTTCACTTGTGGATATATGCTATACCTTTACCCCTAGCATCAAAGGATAAAATGATCTGATTTGCCAAAATTAGCACTGATTAACACTGATACCAACTGCGTTGATTGATGGAGGCCGGAAAAGGAAAGAAAACATCAAAGAATTCTCAAATGAATGGCTGCGCTGCTGGTCCAGAGGTGAAATCACCAAGCCAGTATTACAGTCCTATGTCCTTGATTTGTATCCCACTGAGGGCCTTGGTTTGATGCATCCCTTATCTACTTCCCTTCATTTCCTGTCATATTTCAACATTCAGCTATCTGCAAAGGCAAATAAATGGCCACTCGACTCCACTGAGGTGTCTGCAGAGAACTGATCTGATTTTAAATGTGGTAAAGAACTACATGCTGGCAATTTCTAATTAGTGTCAGAGGATACCCTGAGTTGAGCTACAGGAACTGTGAGGGAAAACATTCCCAGTTTGAGTACCTAACATGACCTTTTAGTGGACTGATTCTTATCAGTCTCACATTTTTGTGCATCAGCAATACTGTTGAGGCCGATTGATGGAGCTGTGACCCAAAATATCATCCCCTTCAAGCAGGGAAAGCAGCTAGGTTTGTTATTCCTGTTCAACAACCCACCATAATGACACACATACACAGGTTGTGAAGTTGCTTTTTTTTTTTTTTTTTAAACAAAACTAGGTACCATATAGAAGGATTTGATTCACAGCATCCAGCGTGGACACATACTGTACGTTCTGTAGGTGCTGAGGCAGCTGGCTCAGGTCACACTCTAGAATAATAAACCCATGTGTGTGAAACCTACTGGACAAACCCCCCTGCTTTTTTTCTTTTTTTTTTCTGTATTCCTCCCTCCCTCAGTCTCCCTTCCTCAGCCCAGGCCAGAGAGTGAAGGTGATGATGGGCCCCCAAGTTCCCCAATAGGCCTCTCCTACTGGTCCCACTCTCAATGGATGTCTGTTCCCTGACATCTTCATCTTTCATCACCACCCCATCAATCCCATGCCTCTGTGACCATCCCTGCAGAGACAGGGCTCCACTTTGTCCCACAGCCCACCCCACTTCCCCAGCAGTCCCCCTACCTCATAGACCCCCACTGTCCATGGGGCGTGACAGCTACCTGACAGCAGAGGCCCCTAAATGACAGAAATTTTATCCAAAGTCTCCTTATAAGCCCCAATGAATAAAAATGCCATTCCTGGAAACATCAGCATCCTCCAATGTGCCCAAATACCACATGTGTGTCCAAGAGTGAGAGACCATCCCCCTCTAAGTTCATATTCATAGTGGCGCCTCTCTTACCTCGCCTTTATCCACATCAAGGTCCTCTGACCCAGTAAACGCCTGCAGGATCAAGGCCCCCTCTGGGAATAGAGGTGGATGTTATCGTTGCATTCCAGCTGATGTGAAAGTATTGCAATTAACATACCTGGAGAATATTGTTTTTATTGAGCCCCAGTAAAAGTCGATGGTGCCCATGTAAAGGCTCGTAATATCCCCATAAGCCCAAAAATGATGTTTTATCATTTTAATAATATTTCTCATAGATTCACAATGCTGTTTGGACTAAATTTAAGCCAACAGGTAGCCTTTAGTTAGTCCTCAGCAATGATACCAGCACACACCCCTGCTATTGCGCTCCTTAGTTCTTTGGTTTTGTGCTTGGCTTGTCAGTTTATCACAAAACCTTAAAAAATGTCATTCTTGCTCTTTCTAAATGAAAAGGCAAGTAGATCAGAAAATGAATAAATATTTATGTCCAATGTGAATCTGTTAATATTAAACAATTTTTTTTCCTATAACCAACAAACTTTTACTGCTACTTTTATGGAAAGGATTTTTGGACGCAGCCGAGGTGTTGAGGGGATCCCATTTGGTGACCTCAGGATTGGGTCTCTGCTTTTTGCGGATGATGTGGTTCTGTTGGCTTCATCTGGTTGTGATCTCAAGCTTTCGCTTGGGAGATTCAGAGCTGAGTGGGAAGCTGCTGGAATGAGAATCAGCACCTTCACATTGGAGACCATGGTCCTCAGCCGGAATAGGGTGGATTACCTTCGGTCCCAACACCTTTATTTAGCCTGTGTAACAAAGATAGCCAGCTGTAACAGCCTCAGATACATTCAGCCATTTCACTTATTTAGTCACAGTTAGTGGTTGTCATAAATTTGAAATTAAAATAACATATTTTTGTAAACACTTATATGAGGGACATAACACAACCACTTACCCAAAATTCAACCAAGTCAACTTCTTCTATTCTGTTTTTTACATCTGGGATCAACAAACAGCAACCTCTGCCTGGTGACATCAAACAAAACTATGGAAATAATTTCCTGCATGGCCACAAAATACTAAATCATGGAAATTAGGGAAATGAGGTATTATTGGATAGCCAGAGGTTTGTAAAGCATGGAATAATTAGGCCATGACCAGGCCGTGTGCAGGAATGTGATGACTAAATTCTGACTGTGTCTCAGTAATGGATGTGTTTGCTACTGAGCAAGCACGGTGTTATTATCATGTAGAAAGCTGAGGTAAACTCACTCTCACAGGATGAATTATTATGATGTCCAGCAGTCTGTTGGTGTTAATCACAGCACCATCTTTAGTGAAAGCTGCTATAGTGGTCATTTATGTTTTATTTGTTTTCTTTTATAAGAAATGCCTGTTATGCCATTTAATTTGTTCTGTGTATCTTTTTCAAAATAAGTCTATTATTAACACTTTGATAATGGGGAGAAGAAGCAGGGTGAGGCAGAGGGCCTATGTCACATCTGGGGTGGAAGTCAGGTTTCATTTGGGTTTGGAAAACACTGCCAGGTGGCGTGACAGGGTTAATGATATGATTTTTTTTTTTTTTTTACCATTTTCAATCAGTTTTTTATTGGCTTTTGTTAACCTAAATAGATTTATAGTTTTATACTTTTTGTTTGTATACATTAAGGTTCCCTTTCCTTTATTTTGGAGTCTTGCTGCTACCACAGCTACTACCACAGCCTTTAAAGTATAGTGAAAACTATACATAAACTTGATAGCCTAGTCCTCCGCAGGGGGAATATGAATCTAAGATTGGCTTGTTTGTGTAGATGTGTGTGGATGTGTATGTACATGTTTTTATATAGGATGGATGGATGGATGTATGGATGGATGGGTGGCATCCATCCATCCATTCTCGGCCTCTTAACTAAGGTTGGACCAAAGGGACAGCAGCCAAAGCAGCGAAGCCCAGACTTCCCTCTCCAGCCACATTTGCAAGCTCATCAGGGGGGATCCCGAGACGTTCCCAGCCGAGCCGAGAGATATAATCCCTCTAACATGTCCTGGGTCTTCCTCGGGGTCTCCTCCTGCAGGGACATGCCCGGAACACCTCACCAGGACGGCGTCCTGGAGGCAGCCTAACAAGATGCAGATGTGAAACATATTATTTTTATTAGAACATTTCAAACAAATATTACTTCACAAAGGGGATAAAATCCACATATTAAATGTTTCATTAGAAAACCCAGGGTCCACCACATTAATGATTTAAATTAAGCATCAATTTTAGAAAGAAGATTCCTTTATTGACCCAAGCCAGGTGGCCTTGAATAAGGCATGTAACCCAACAACTGCTCCCTAGGCACTGCGCCTGACCACTTCTCTGGCTGTGTGTGTTTACTATCTCAAAGGTGTTCTTGATTAATCATCACTTCTGCTGTTTGTTCAAAACTTATAGAGGCCAAACTCCTTCGTATGTTTTAAGTATGTTCTGAAGTAGGACGGCACTGGTCATTCAGTCCACATTTTTCCAGCCTGCCAGGAAAGCAAACTGGCAACTTTCTGTTTCCAAGTGGTCTCTGTGGCCTCTTAGCCCAATGTGAGAGACATGGACAGTTGAATTGACAGTGTTTGCTAGACCTCTGCTCAACCACATGCCCTTACCTCTAACGATATGCTTCAGCCCGAAAGCATTGTTTGAGACACAAGGCATGCTCTGGATCCAACATGACCAACATACCAAATGCCTTTCGCACTCTCTGGGATGCAGGTCATACCTCTGTCCAATTCTAGCTCTTCCTCCAGCAAACACTCACCTCCCTACATTCGCTGTGTAATTTGACTCTAACCAGAACTGCTCTTCTCCTGTACTTTCCACTAAATATCCCTGTCGGCAAAATGAAATCCGGTATTCTCGTTTCATGGCACTTTAAAGTGTTATTATAGACAAACCCGCTCGTAAATTGAATTTATTGGGCAGAATCAGTTGCAACTATAATTGTTCAGTTCTGACTTGGTGGGGGTAAGTCATTATCATATCCAGTAACCAGGAGGAGGCCAGAGGGGGTTAGTGGGAGATGTTGGTCGAGTGGCCACTTGCTGTTCTGGTTTGAACAATGAGCTCTCTTTCTAAATTCTGCTTTGGTCCAGCAAGAAAGTGATATCACTCTTCTCTCTATAAATCAGTAAAATTGCTGGTTTGTACCACAAAAACAATAATTTTGAGTTCACAACCTAATGATTTATTTGTTTATATTATTACTTCTAAGTATTTTGAGTTTGCAACTGGAGATTTTCCATCCTTACCACTGTTTCAAATGACTACTACTGGTCGTCTCTTTTTTTTTTTTTTAAAGCTATGAAAGCTCAGATCTTGAGGAGTGAATAATAGTGTAGTTTGCGTCTGGATTTCCATTCGTTCTGCCCTGAATCTCAGCAGACTTGTGGTTTCGTGTAGGTTCTTGGCTTCTGCTGTTCTACCGGTGGAGGGATAGGTTGTGGTGTGGCTGGTGACAGTGTTTGTGTTTCTGTACTGACTTGTGCAATGTTTCTGCTCCCGCGTAAGCGTGATCTGGCTTCATGCTGTCGAGGCTACTGGTTTCATGTGGAACGTTGGTTTGGATTACACCATGATCTTGATTTAAGATGCTGGTGCTTCCTGCAGATTGACTGTACACATAAACAGTTAATCAGAGTGTTTGATTTCTCTGTGTAAAGCTGCCATCTATTAAATGAAGTTCAAATACATATTTTGGGATAAATCTGTGCCTTTTAAATCTGGTTGTAGTTGAGTGATTGAAAGTCAGATACAAATGTCTTGAAACTGTGGAACAAGCTTCACATTGAAAAGGCATGTGTTGCCTGTGGTTTTTACTCACTGTGGCTAAAATGACCCATTTTTTATCTGTGAGCTGATCGTAATAATGTTTCTACATATTTTAAAATCAGGTTCATATCTTGAAATATTAATTTTTAATGAGCCATATCAAGGATTGTGAAATCATCTCCCAGCCTGTAAGACAAATCACTGATGGTTTGATATGTTGCAAACCTCAGACTGAACATTTGTCGAAACTCCTTGAAGCTGTTATGTGCACATGTAACGAGGTTGTTTCTTTCTTATCGATTGGAAGTCTCAGTCTGTATTTAGAGCTTCATTTTCAATGTTCTTACAATTTTCTTTGGAGGCTTGAAACCATATTTGTTAGTTGTTCAGTGAAGCAGGATTAAAGCCATTTGGGTAAGTATATTCTAATACTCAGATTAATCATGAAGAGGAAAAGGAAAAACTGTATTTTGACCTTATTGGAAAAAGGAGTAGCAATGAGTCATGGTGGTTTAGTTGTGGTTTCAGCAAGTTTAAGGACCTGAACTATCTGTTTACACCATGGTCAGACATTTAGGATCACTTTCAGGAAGAGCAAATTTAGACAAAACTTTTTTCATGTCGGCACTCCTCACATGTTCTTGTAACATTGATTTTTAAAGCACATAGCTGAAACTAACTCACTGAGTGGTTCTGATTTGGCCTGAGGCTCTTTTGTTTACACCATGGTAAGGTGTTTTACTGATGTGTTTTACTGCAGTATTTTACGTCAAGATGCGCTTCAGGGCATCCACGCTGCAATATAGAAACAAACATGGAAAAAGACAGTAGCAGATGCGTTTCAGAGCAGGATAATTCACTAAACGATGACCAGCTAACCAAAACTGATGAGCTTGTTCATAAAAGAGGGGAATTTTCTGTTGCATGGATGCGGTTTGGATATAAAAAGACCGAAGTGGAACCGACAACAGACTAGCTCACAGTCCCAACAACGGACTCCGACACAACTAACTTGACCTGCGCAAGAATCCCGATAAAGAATACAGAATAAAAAAAAGTCAACGAGCAAAAGCCGCAAAAGCTGCAAAAGCTGCAAAAGCTGCAAAAACGGCGTCAAATGGTGGTGAAAGCGCTCATTATAAACTCCAGACGCAAACACTGCAACCTGTGAAGCGTCATATGGCCATAGTTCCCACAGATGAAAGGAGATCACTGCTGCTGTTACCAAGCGCATCTGACAAATAACTGATGACTGACACAAAATTACACAAACTATTTTATATCGTTACGTATGTTGTGATTGGGATATAAAATGAGCGAAATTGTGATTTGAGATTTTGGACATATCACCCAGCCCTAGTTCTGATGTATAGACAATGCTTCAGCCTTTTTCCAAAACTGCAAAATCAAAATCATGACATAACTCACACACTGCCAGTGTTCTTGTCATTCTGGTCACAAAATTTGTGCCAAGATTAGTTGTTATAAGTGTCTTCGGGATTGTCTGGGTGTAAAGACTGATAGCTTGTGGCATGAATGAAATTCAGGGGACGACAAGTGAGGAAAATACTGTTTATCTGTGAGCCAAAAAGTCATAAATGACTAAAGGGACTTACTCATCAATCCATAGTTAGCTCTTTCATTTCTCTTTGTCTAATCAGCTTCCCTTGTTTTATTTAAACCTGACTGAAAGCCACCTTCATATGATAGAAAGCCAAAACCATTTGTTTCTGTCCTATCAAGTCACTGAACTCCACCATAGCCACCTCCTCTCCAGCAAATATTAAAACCCTTCATACAGTAAATGGCTTTGAGTTATGGAACCCAATAATAATGTTTTATGTTTTTGGGACTATGTTTTGGTCGAAGCAGCAAAAGATAGTTTTAAGCCAGAGCAGGCCTTTTCTATTAACACTACTTACTGTTCAACTGTGGAAACACCTACAGCACACCAGCATCCGTTTTGCTTTAATGAGATGAAGTATACTGGACACGTTTTCAGGAACACTTCATTTGGATTTGGATTTGGATTCACATTTACACTTCCAGTTATGTATGTTTTCACACACTGCTCCTGCTTTTTAGCTTAGCATTTGTTCTGTCAAAATGGAATAGAAATAATGGAAACAAATAACGAGTTTTATGTATCACTATGTTGTCTTTGCAAACAACCATTCTAGCAACTTTGTATTTGTTATAGTTTATTTTTCTGTACAAATATACAAGTTCAAGGCAGTTTTATAAATGCTGTGTTTGTATATGCATTTATATGGCTTCATCAGACAGCAGACTCTATGTGTCGGCGTCTTTTCACAATTTCCACTTTGTGTTGACTGCATAAACAGTCCAAGAATGTCAAGATCAAGCTCCAAGTGATGTAAATAACATAAAAAACCCATAAAATGCACTCAGAGGGTAGAATGATGTTCTATTATTCATTAGCTCAATGCAGATGAACAAATAAACAATGGTTTGGGTAATTAAAAGTTTCCCATGGAGTCAGTAGGATGAGATATGTTCTGTTGATTGTGGCAGCCAGCTTGTGAAAAGCAAGTAAAACCTAAGGGTTGTTGACACATATGGTTTATTTCTCTGTGGCCATGGAGTGTAAATCACCCAGTGTCAGCCCTTGTCTGGACTACAGATTACCATTTATTTATGTTTGTGTGCATGTATCTTCTACAGTCATTCTTGGGAAACTTGCCATCATGCCACTGACTCACCGGCCTTTTGGTTTATGTTAGCATGAACTGCAGCAGTAGCATGTGAATGTAGGCTGAGCAGCCAAGCAGAGTGAAGACTAGCTGTGTGTGGATGCAAGGTTGTGACAAACTTATTAAACTGGGATCACAAAACTTGCCCATCTTGGCAGGAGATATGTGACACTGGAGAGGCAGTAAGAGCGGGAGCAGCACAGCCAGTTATTGTGCCAATCCCTCTGTCTGTCTCAGTCCTGGAAACAAGTCTTTTCCACTCTTTATTGAAACTGATTTATTCGTTTTGCAAAGTATTGAACAACACAGGTTCATGACATAGTGCGTGGTTTGGCACAGGGAGGAAGCAGAGTGAACACTCAAAGGGACTAACTAAATAAAACTTCTGCAAACAGAATGAACGCAGCGAGAAAGGAAAGCCTATATCGACCTCCTGCTTTTATTGCGGTGCCAGAAAGCTGTCTCGATCCAGAAAGCGGCTGTTTCTCATTCAGTTACGTGTTCCATGTGTACGTTCCAAGGCTTCATGCACAGCAGCTTCTGAGCAGGCCCAATCTTTCACACACAGTCTCATCTCCAACACTCAACCCGTTGCCTATCAAAACAGGTCTGCAGAAGGTCTGTCTGACATCAGTGTGTGTACTTATGCTTTAGCGTAGTGCATATGTGCACGCTTTGTATTGAAAGGAGAATGCAGAACATAAATTCAGGCACGTGCCGTGGTGTTTACCATCTCTACTGTGCAGTGCTGAATTGTAGACATAAACCATGTTGGAGAGGAATGTGCACAGGTGTTTGGTGTTAACACCTCGTCAAAATGTTCCGAGAATGTAAGGACACTGTAGATGGGTCCATTGTGTCTCCATAGTGGGACTTGTTTGAAGGATCGTTGGCAGTCATGTTGGCAGTTTAGTTGCAGTTTGGTTGCACAAATTCACAGTAAAAAACATCTGAAAGCACATTAAACAAAGAAACAATAGTTTCATTTGAGCATTTGGTTACAGTGAGAAGTGAAAACAAGCCTTTTTTTATGGGAAGATGCCTCCAGTAGAACCAGACAAGAGGGATGGCCATTTGACACTGGTTTGCGGAGGAGAGACAGGAAGAGAGACGGTTGTAACAAATCAACTCTGGACAGTGTAAAATGAAAAGCATTTTTCGAAAGCCTCCTCATTTTACTTGCATCACATAATATGTTGGGCAATTCTGTGTTTTGGCCATTTGGATCTAAGTTGTTCACAGTAATTCTTTAATAGCGGATGCTACTGATTTATTTGTTTGTTTAGCGTGTCTACAGCTACTGGCTACGAAGCAAGTTAGCCCACAGGAACAAGAAACCACACCGCACTATTTTATGATTCCTGTTTCCTGCTCAGTCCAGTCTAAATCTTTATAGTTAACACATAATGAAGACATTTTAAAGACACATTTATCGCCGCTTCAAAGCCCAGTTAGATGTTTATTACTGCCTGATATGAAACCTTCTGCCTGTCTCAACACCGAGACGTTGTTCATGAAATGAGGGAAGAATGTCAATAGCTGAAAGGCAGGGTATAATTACTAAAATCTGTATTTACATTCTGCTACCTATGAACAATGTTATTTTAATTCCATTTATATCTACACCCCTTTTAGTATTTGTATTCCTGGAAGGTTAGGAAAAATTTAGCAGCTGCAGTAGGATGACCTCATTCCTTCACGTTGTTTGTAACATGTTGTTCTTTTGTGTTTCCCAGCTTGGGTTCTGAACATCGACTTGTCTGATTTGTCAAACCAAAGGCTACACAGGTATGCACTAAAGAGTACGTACACCTACAGTATACATACACAGTACATGCACACTGTCTCTGTGTGCCTATCAGCTTCTGGATTTCATTCCAATCTGCAATCTTCAACACTTTACGTGGTCTGTGAATTTTACAGCTGTCATTTTTTACCGCCTGCTTTTAATCATTTACATGGAAGAGTGTTAAACTCACAGAGACAAATCACTGTTTCTCCCCGCAGGCACCAGCATCTATGAATAGATATGTGTTTTGTTGTTGTGGATGATGCGCAGCTGATAAGAACGCAGTCAGAGATCTGCAGCTCAGTAAACGGCAGCGCTGCAGACCGCAGGCTAATGAGACATTGTCCATTTTCTGCTGCTTAACCACATTACAGGCCCTGCTGGAGCACAGCTTGTCTCTTTTGGTTGTCCCTCTTCTCACCCTCACAGTTAATCATGCTTTGAGCCTTCCCACTTAACTTCAGTTTCTACCAGGCAGTCCAGAGCAATTACCAGAAAGTAAGACTATTGAGGATGCCTTTGTGTGCCATTGTGTGACTTGAAGGTGCATCCTCACCTAAGTGCAGCCATAATGTGAAAGAGTCTTTTTTTTCTAAAAGTGAGTGAGTGAGTGAGTGTGCCCTGGAGGCTTGTCAATCTCCAACACTTGGTATCACAGCGGGGCCATTAGGACCTCTGTTTTCCTGGAAACAAACAGGCACAAAGGCAGCCGGAGTGTGGTGCCGCTGAAGTGGGCCGTGGATTGATAGTGTCATGCTTGACTGTTCTGTCCTGTTACTCAGTCTATGACTCAGAAGAGCTATTAATGAGATGGATAAACCAAGGAGTGAGGTTGTTGAGTTTGGTTTATTCTCTATCACAGCCACGCTAAGGGAGATAGCTCCTCATCGGTGAGTCACGTCGAGCAGGGGCAGCCATGGTACAGACTGACGGTGTGAAGTAGATTGGGAGGAACACAGGAAGGAGAGCAGTGAACAGATAGAGGGTTAAGCCCCTGTGGAGGCAGCACTAAATCTGGCATTAGTGTCACTGGCGTTTGGACTGAGCCTGAGGAGGAGGATGTGAGAAGGGTGGGTTGAAGAGAGAGCAAGAGAGATGAGAAGGAGGTGTGGAGACAAGTCTGGGTTTGAGTGGAAACTTGAATGGAGTGGAAACTGGGCTGGAGGCCACTCAGCAGATCCACCTGAACCCTGCCAGAGAAATCATCTATCAGGAGTTTAGGGGGAGAGAACCATTTGCTCCCTAAGGAAATTCAGTAGGGGTTTGTAGGGATTTGGCCAGCTTTTTGGGCTCTAATGCAGGGATATTTTGCTAAGTAAAGTCCTCTTGTTTGCTGGAGAGGGTGCCAGAGCCTGTCTGCCTTTTAATGGGATCACAGCAGACAGCCCAGGAACCACCGCCAGGTGAAGCGATTCCGCTCCCTACTTCCAGCTGTGTAAACACTCATGTGCACACGCACACACACACACACACACGCACCCTCCCACCCACACACAAATAGAGACACATGTACTATCACTTTTTATAAAAACGCCTGCTGGCTCACATCGAGGGAAATGCTCACGTTCGTCTTTTTGCTGAAAACAAAAGTGTATTTTTCTGCAATTGACAAAGTTCCTGGCCTTGTTAAAAACAATGAATTGCCTAAAAGATGTAAACAAATTTAACAAGCGTTGGTGTTGTCTTTTCTCATGCTGGAAATGTTCAAATGAGCGTGACTTCGTCCTTCCTCTCTCAGTACCTCTATTGCTTTTCTATTTAATTTTCTTGTAAATTCTTTAGCTTTTTCTGTCTGTGTTATTTCTGTTTGTAACCTTGATTTTTTTTCCCCCTGCCACTAAAAAGCCTCTCAACGCTTCTTGCACAAACCTTACACCATTCAGTTTTTCATATTTCAAAGTACAGTGTTCATGCAGGTACAAGACTCTTTAGAAGTTTGGTTCTTAATCAGTCACTGTAGCTTTTAGTGTATTTGTGCAGAGGCAGCAGGAGGAAGCAATCTTCGTGGCCAGGCAGTAGCTCCACTGTTAAAGGCATTTGGACTTTAAAGCTCCATTGTTTATGTAACCAAGAGAAAGTCAAGACTCCCCTATGGCCCTTTTGAAAAGCAGATGCCGGAGATTTTTGCCGCTACATTTTATGGCTTATTTGCTACCAAGGAGATTCTGAAATTTCTTATGGGACTCAGCCTGCCTTCCCTTTTTCTTGTGTCAGGCAGAAGTTATCCCTAAGAAGGGGTTTAGTTGCCACCAGCTCGGCCTCCGGTCAGTGATTATAACCTAAACTTGTAATAATCAACCCACTCTTTAATCTTTAAACCTTTTATAAATGCCTTTGATTGGCGGAAGCATCTCCTATTCAGTAAGGATCAAACCCGCAGCTATACCTTTACAGCTCCAGACTGATTTTCCAGCCCATGTGATGATTTTTTTTGTGTCATTTCTCAGCTGTTTTCACTTTACCATCAAGGCTGCACACACTGCAGAAAACACCTCTCCTTAACAACTCATTTAGTTTCCCATCCAGCCATGAGAGATTATTTTTCATTAAATAAGGAAAATATTCCATCATTTGGTTTGGATAGTTCCACTTTCCACAGCAGATAGTTGCACTAGAACCAATGATAAACACACACACAGACACACACAAATCAGTCACTGATGGGCCCATGAGTCTCTGTACCACTATGCTGATCTTGTGGAGCAGAGCTGTAATCATCAAAAGCTCAGTGGAGCCGTTGTGTTGACAGAACGTTCGTAGCCAGATCGTGTTATATAATGTCAGCGATCTCGCACAGTGTGTGAGCATATTTTAATGTGTCATGTGTTCATTCGTGGGTGAAATCTCAGCTGGAAAGTATAATGTTTTTAATTATAGCTAATCCACTTTGCCTCACAGCAACAGAAGGAAGGTCCAGTCTTAGACATTAATCTAGGAGTGTTTTATGCCAGAAGAGACAAACTATTGAGAATAAAATCACTGTGACCCCCAAAATGGAGTTTTTCTGCTTTGCTTCATGTGGGCCTAACCCTGTTGTGTTCGGGTTACCTTTTCTGCAGCCAGGGTGATCTTGTTTTAATAAGAGTGGGGACTTTTTGTGTGTTTGTAGAATTTATTCCTAAAAAAAAAAAAAAAAAGCTGGCTTGCACTGTGGCAGAGTCTGTGGAAAACAAATTTTCTTGAAAGCCGTCTCATCTTTTTACATACTGGCTTCTCCAAAACATTGAATTTTAAAAGCAGAATATTTTCCCAATTCGGACACCAGATGTTTTAATTTCTAACCAATGACTTCATATGTTAGCATATTTTTTTTTAAAGTTTCTATTGACTAATTAATCTACATTATGTTGTTTTCTGCCTTCTTGTCTGTTTTGAGCCAGTTTGCACATTTCTTTTCTGCATTAGACTGTATGTTAAATCAGAACCCATCTTCACTAAAAACGTCAGCTTCATGCATTTGCTTCTGGATGTGCCACCACATCCCCAAACATTCCCCACAATCTTTGTCATGCCTACTTGGTGCAAAAAACATAAATTAGTCTTGTGGTTTATGTGAATATAAACTGGTTTTGTCATGCATTAAGAGCTTACATCTGGTTTACGTATTGCAGCAAAGAGCTTTAATGTACTGCAGAGCTTAAGCTATAGTGCAGTGTTAATGTGGTGTTAATGTGTATGTGTATATTAATAGACTAGTGTTCTGCAGTACCAGGGTACCTCACGAGTACCGACCCAAATGTTTCTGTAATGCCAACATGCTGCAGCAACCAAAACCTGGCATCCTTCTGTTACTTTTTCTTTGATCAAAAAACACAGACTTTTATAGGACTAAGACTATTTCATTATAGCATGTTTAACATTTCAAAACTGCTTTCCTGCAGTCGCTGCATATTAAAGTAATTCAATTAACAACAGACTAATTGCAGAACTGTCCAAAAATTACTCGCAATTCAATTAGCCGACTAATGAAACCACCACTGTGGGTATTTCTCTGTGGAACAAATGTACTTTGATTAGTTTATGTAAGAATTTTTTTCATAAATTACTGAAAGATTTCTATAGAGGGGGGTCTGCAGTCAGAACATATTTAGTGATGTATTTCATACTGATAAACCTGGTTATCAAACCAAGACGCTGATTTTACAGATGCTGGAAGAGCAAGAGGATGCTGTTAGTCTACTGCGACTTCTGTTGGTGAGATTTCAGTCTTTATTTTCTTGTTTCTGGTTCTGTGGTGAATATTGGAAAAGTAGACCAAATATGACACTTTATTGTGTCTTTGCAGTACCTTGTCAAACATCATGAGTAATATTACTTTTGAAAATGACACATCAACCATTAAAGTCACCATCAGTGTGAAATCCAAACATTAAAGCGTGCATACTCATCAGGCCTATCGAATGAGAAAATGCAAAGCTAATGGTTGTGTAGCACAGGGATCCCCAACCCTGGTCCCCAAGGACCGGTGTCCTGCAGGTTTTCCAGGTGTTCCAGCTGGAACACTGGTGTGTGCTACACTGGGATCCCTGGTGTAGCACACACAGTGTAAAATAAATGAGTGTTATATTAGCTTCTCCTGCAGAAGGGCACCCTGAAGCACCTTCCTGTAGGTACTGAGAATCTGCATGAAGGACATGGCAGGGCTCTGTAGTCAGATTTTTGGCAGATCTAAGGATTTGTATCGACTAGATGTTAAAGAAACAGGCCTCCACAGATTGGCCCACTACATTGGAGCAGATGTTCAACTGTTTCAATATCCTGGACTTTGATTGGATAGAGAGGCCCACGGCGCCAGACTGGGCCTCCGTACTGATGATATTTTTTATAGTGGTGCAGGAGAATCCTTTGAGGATTTTTATACCAGCTCCAAAAGATCTGGGTCACCTCAGAAAGCAGATCCTCGACTGGACTTTGTTACAGATGTAGCACACTCGATGTGACCACGACTGGGTGCTGTTCTCATAAACTCTCAAATATCTAAAAGATACATTTAAGGATTGCATGACAGGAGTTGGTGCATGTTGTGTGTTTCCAGTGTGGAGTTCATGGCTGTTCACAACTACCCAGGTAGCTTTCTGAAAGTCAGGCCAGGACGATGTTCAAGTTCAAGTTTAAGTTTGTTTATATAGCACATTTCTACAGCAGCAGCTGCCCAAAGTGCTGAACAGTAAAGCAACAAACAACAACACTGCATAATTTAAAAATAAACACTGCACATTAAAAAATAAATATAATCTGGACACAAAATAAAAAATCTAGAATAAAAGTAAAAAAATTAAAATACACCAAAAAAAGCTCAGGTATGACCAAATGCCAGCGCAAAGAAGTGGGTTTTAAGGTTCTCAAGTGATGCCAGAATATTAATTATAAATTAACCCCTCAGTCTCGTGCTTTTCCAATCACTGTGACCTTGAAGCAAGGAAAATCACTATTTTGAAGACAGAAATGTTGTAATTAAAGAAGATGGGCAGATAAATGATCTTTTTTTTTAGAGCCAAGCTGCACTTTTTTCTCCAACTTAAGCGATACAAGCTTTTAAATATCTTTTGTATTTGGTTTTTTTGTTATTCTGCAGTGCTACTATCATTATGTGTTATTGTGTTATAAATGACCACTGCATGATCAGAATCAGACCAGCATGTTCACAGCTTCTTGCTAATTTGCCCTGCTCTTGTTGGGTTGTGTTGGCTGCTGCTTGTTGTGTCTGTGTTTAGATATCAGCACATTCAGATCATCCACAGAACTGGCTGCTGGATCTTAACCTCAGTTCTGGCTTTGAAATGTCACCCTATATGATCAACTGATCAACCAAAAACTGAGACAACTTTATAGCAAAGGTGTTTGATTATTGCAACCAATAAACAATTTTTGCCACAGTTAAATGCCAAAGGAAACGAAGCTCTAATTGTATCTGGAAGCAGGATTATATATGCACACATATCAACGTCAGCAGCTTTCATTTCTATGATTTATCCCCCCTGTAGTTGAAATCCAGCACTCTTTTTGCCCTTACTGGTGACCCCACCTTCAGTAATATTCAGGGCTTCCACCATGACCCACTGGCTCGCTGGCCCACTAGATTAGTAGTGCAGTGAGCTGAGAGGCAGCTGAGTGATATATTGCGTGTGTAAAAGTAAAGGGCGTTAAGTGGAACACAAGCCAACAGCAGTAAAAGCCACAATATATCTGGCAAGACATGTCTTTTCTGCAGCATATCCATCCTTCATCACAGCAGAGGTATATTTTTTTGTAGGTGTGTGTCATTGTGTGAGGGTGCACAGCCTCAATTCCCCAAACTGGGGTCTTGCCTTACATAATGGCCCCATGAGCTGATTTATGTTTAGATTTTATTCCTTCTTTTATGCTGGATGGGTTTTAGCAGGGACTGTAAACCAGTAAATCACCCAATGAAATGTGTCTCACATGTAGCTGTTGTTATAAGTCATACATCGTAAGCTATACATTACAGGGAAGGCAAACTCCCTCATGCATTTAATGTCTTGTGGGAAAAAAGTTCTTCAAGAAAGAGTCCGAACTGAAAACATGCATGTGGCTGCATGTGAGTTTGTTTGCTGTGTGTGTGTGTGTGCAAGAAAGGAAGAAAAACAGCGGTAGCCTAATTTGCGGAGATAGTGGAATGGTTGTGCCATGTCTGGGTAATGGAGACTAATGTGGGATTAGGCAGACGTAATGACATGCACTCGTCTGGAATGCTTCAGCAGCAGCAATCAGTGTGGAAAATGGAGTGATATGGAATTTCTTTGACAAGCTTTCATTCATATTCATAAATGGATACTAATGTGGAAAAGTATGAAAAAGGAGCTTACTTAGGGGAAAATAAGGACTTGATTTTGGAAAATGATCTAACTTATCAAATATGATTATGTCCAGAGGGTTTTTAAAGTGACCTCAGAGCTGTTTCACTAAAGTCAACTCACCAATTACACGGAAGATCCCAGATCATACATCTTGAACATCTTGAACACTGTTCTTCATTTCTGTGCAGTTTACAACCAATTTGTACGCATTAACATTTGATGTGTTGTGACCAAAAAATTAGTTGAAAGTCCCATTTTTGCTGTTTTTATTTGAATTATCTTCACTTTGGTAAATTCTCATTGTTATGACGATCAGCTCGGCTCTAACGTTGTCCCCCGTGTCTCTCGTCTTTCCCCTCCTGATCATCTCATTTGCTCCTTTCACTCTCTCCTCCATCTTCCACCCTTTTAATTCAGAAATCATTGACCCACAGTATGTGTTGACTGCTGAAATACACCTGCAGGAGAGAGGATTAAGGAGAGTGGATGATTGTTGGAGGAGCTAAACACGTGCACACATCAGTGTATATTATTTGCCTTTGTTAATACATTGGCACAGATGCAATGTTCAACTGACAAAACCGATATTAAATACAGCTGCAGGCTGTAAAAGAACAATGCAGCTGTGTCAAACATTACATTTGTGCAATTTAGGTTGAAAAACAGCACAAAAACGAGGATGTCTCATTTTGTTAAATGCCTGTCATTTTGCTGCCTTTTTGCTTGGTGTCTGTCCTGTTTCCTCTGCTCGCATCTCTTTTCCCAGACACGCTGATGTGAAGGGAGGAGTGTTTACAGGTTGTGAATTGGGGTGAAGGGGCCGGGTGTTTAAACCACGCCCTCATTTGTTCCTCCACTAGGCTGACCAAGTAACATGTTAGAAGCAATTTGGCCTTTTAAAATAAACTTCCCTTAAGGTATGATTACCGTATTTATTGTTCTAATTCTATTTGTCTTTAGTGCTTTCTCCTCTTGTAAGATTTGTATGGCGAGTTCTTCTGAACTTTTGAGGAGTGGCCTTAGCGTGTTTAAAGACAACTGCTTTGGTCACCACACAGTACAACGCTGGTTCTGCTTCTGCCTTCACTTTAAACAGCAGTCACTGATCATTTCCTTGGCTAAGTGTCGGAGGGCCAAAGCATCAGGGGAGAAAAAGAAAAATGAATGGCCTATTTGTGTTTTTCTCAGAATTGGAGTATGGAGAGAACTCATGTAGCTCCATTTACCCCCCCTTGACTGACTCCTCTGACTCTGAACTGTACACCCCCCCCCCCCATCGCCCATGCTGCATCTGACTGGATACACTAAGCTATGCAGCTCTCCTGCCCAGCTGTACATTACTTCTTGCCATTGCGCTTCCCTTTCTGCTTTCTTTTCTTGCCTTTACTGAAGTGTGGAAAAAAAAAAAAAAAAAGAAGAAACAATCCACTGCTGTCAAGGAATGATTTTCACATACATCATTAAAAACAGCTCATAAATGCTTACCTGTTTTATTACTTCTTAGAGTGTTTTCAGTTTTCTTTGATCAATCTGTAACTTGCTTGATTGATCTTTGGATGTTATACTTCCAGCCTTTAACAGGTTGCCAGGTATACATGCAGTAAAAAAAAAAAAGGTTATACCTTGAGCAATGAAATTCTCATTATACTGTAGTAAAACAACAATTATTAAAACAATAAAACACCCAAAAGCATTTAACAACAGTATGCCGAGCTGTCTTTGAGCTTGGGCCTCATATAAATCCATCTTTTATTTGTATGTCATTGCTGGTTTTACCACATCCATCATTCATTTCCAACTTTAGATGTTGCCTCTTACATCAACTGGAGCCGATACGTCAACTAACGCATCATGAAAGATTTATTTCTGAAGTTTCATCCCACATAGCTTCATTCTTCTCCCCCCTCTGCTGCTAACATTAACTAACACACTTAAGAATGCAAAGCATACACTTCTAGTTTGTACTTTAGGTGTGAGGAGGACATGTCTGATTATAGGGCAGGGGGTCTTGCATGTGTTCCCACAATGAATATTCAATTTTGTTTACATTTAAAATATATTTTCACTGACAAAAAAAGTAAGTTATGGGCACATTCACACCACATTTGGGTTAAACAAGCCGACTCTACAAATGTGGGAGATATGCTTCAAGTGAGTTTAATACAGGAAGTGGACTACAAAGTAAAGAGAATCATGGATTCAGTTTTATGTTTTGTATCTGTTCCCTAACTGTATTGAAAAAGAAGTGAACCATGACCTTAAAAGCAAGGTATGTACCAAACCGCGATTTTAGTGCACTGTTATGTGTTTTTAAAAATTTACATCTGCCCTAAATATACCTGCATAACAGGAAGTTTAGCAGGTTTTAGTGATCCTTGCTGAGTGACCAGTAAAATTCACACAAAGTAATTCTGCTGTATAATAATGTATACATATGTTTCATATCGGAAACATATGCCAATGTTTCCGATATGATTTTGTAGCGAATACGAGAATCTAAGAACATCATTGTTCATTGATCAACCACAGGGAAGATATTCTGGACTTTTGAGAGGAACGTGACTCTGGAATACATTCAGAATCATAAGATGGCCTATGATGCTGTATGAAAACTGATTGTGTGTGTTGTGCACATGCATAGATAGATAGATAGATAGATAGATAGATAGATAGATAGATAGATAGATAGATAGATAGATAGATAGATAGATAGATAGATACTTTATTCATCCCCAGGGGGAAATTCAGGAAATTCATGGATGCACATTCATTTGTATTTAAACACATGTGCAGGTATCTTGAGGACAGGGTCCTATATGTATGAGTTATTAAAGGACATAAAGCTAATCTGAAACCTATATTGTGTTTTTTTTTTTTTTTTTTTATTGCTGTATGGTACATAGTTTTCACTGAGCTTCGGATGGTAGTTCCTATGTTTTTTCCTTTTCATTTAGCTTGGTGGCTGTTAAAAACAGAGAAGTAGTTTTAGTTTAGTTCTCATCTTGTCTGGGTTGTGTCAACTCATGTCAGACCTTTCCGTCTGTCAACATGTTTCAGACTTTTTCTGAAATATTGGTGCAGAAGGACTGACGGCAGCTGCTTTTATTCCTGGAACATGTCCTGCAGAACCACATAGTTTCTCTGGGATAAATCAGATTTATTAATCATGCTCTGCTGTCTGTAAGAAATTAATGAGACACTGTATATATAATGTATTACAGGAGGATCTGGTGAGTGAAATGTCTGAAACACTCAAACTGAAGGAAATTATTTGATTGAGTCATCTTGTGATATCCTTTTGACATAATTTACTTTTTTTCCCCCTATATGAATAAATATTCTTTGTCCATGTGTGTAAATACAACTCTGGAAAAAACAATGCTACGCATTCTCAACCCTAGAACACTTTGACCGGGTGAGTTTCAGCCATGGTAAATTGATTTTCACCAGCAACTCATGCTACATTAATGTTCTAGGGGTAAATCAGCATCTGAGTATTACTACCAAAAGTAAAACTCCTGCACAAGTTCTGCTTTTTGATGATAATGGCAATAAATTCTGCAGAGCCGGAAAACTACTTTGAGCTGAAAGGGATGAATTCAAACTTATCACTCAAGGACCTTAGGCTGATGTCATGTGATCGTCAAATGCAGTTGTAAAAAGAAACTGGGCTGATATTGGAAACAGGGTCTAACAGGCAGGACTGGAGTCATGCAAAACTCACCTTACCCAATGAGAAGCAAACCCTCTAGCTAAAGTCTGAAAAAGACCACAGGAACTGGACAGCAGAATACTGGAGTAGAGGCTGGATCAGTAAACTGGTGGCATCAGTAGGGCTGGAATCAGGCAGATATTCCATTACTAAATAAAGCTTATCCTGGAAAATATTTACTTCCATATGCTGAAACTGTGCTCTCCAATTAAGGTCTGGATAGATCACCACATCAAGAGCCTGTCATGGCCAGCCTAATCTCCAGACATGAACGCTGCTGAAAGCCTCTGGAATGAAGATGGATGGTCACAAACCATTCAGTGAAGCTCAGCAATTAAATTTGTTGCAGATAGAGCGGTAGAAAGTCACCATCAGCAGTTTCAGCAGTGGTATTTTACTCCTTTCCAAAGCTCTATATCACTCCATTGTCAGTATTACTTCACCACAATCACAAAACGCAGTGAATACTTGCTGTATTCATGAATAATGCAACAGACAAATTAAATGATTGACTTTTTTAAGTCAACTTGGTCCTGTCAAAGCTGTCACACCACCTCTCAGTGTCTTTTAAATGTTTTTAAAAATAGATAATCCTCTGTTAAGAATTAGCTGTGATGGCTCATTTTCGCCACTGACAGGTTCGCAGTTTGAGAAGAACTAAGTTTAAACAAATTAATCACAACCAGTTTGAAATGATTGAGGATTTTATAACTTTTCATAAAAATAATTTTAAAACAGGATGTTTCTGAGTGCAGTTGACAAGCCAGTTTCTCCTCTTGTCAGTCATTTCTGCAACGCAAACTTCTGGAAAAGTTGGAGATGTATAAAACATTGCTTGCAACTATCTTATAGACTAGGATTTCAAGAAGCAAATCTTACAGGAAAGTTTTACATCGTTACACTGTTGTGCTTTCTGTTTCTACCTGGAAAAACTGGCCAAAAACATGGTGCCTTGATATGCAGCTAATGCATATCAAGGCACCATGTATAATGAGTGAGCTTCTCTGTTGAGTTGTTTTAAAAATAATTATGTGATTTCTTGGGGAAATCTGATTTTGCATTAATATTAACAAATTATTAAACAAAACAAATAAGTAATAAGCTTCTTGTTTAAGCTCCTTTAATAGTGCAGGAAGATATAATTGGAACAAGAGGAGGCAAAAACAGTAAATAAATTGTTACCAATTTATAAGAAGAATTTAATGGTTAACAGTATTCCAAAATATGTCATATTGACACAAAAAGATGGTATATAATTGTGTGGCAGCAGAAATACAATAGCAAGGCTACAAGTTAGGTACCCTTAATGTCACACTGGTATGGTCCATTAAAGACTGGGAAAAGCATTGTACAAAAAATATTATGAACTTAAAACCAACAATTCATCCAACCATTCTCCTTGGCTTGTTGGTTGTTGGAGCAGCTGGATAAGTAGGGAAGCCCTCACTTTCCTCCTTTCAGCCACTTCTTCCAGTTCATCCGGGGTTATCCCAACACGTTCTAATGTTAGTTGAGACTGAGACCATGTACAGACATAGCTGGGTTTTTATAAAACTGAATACCCCCCTCTGGCCATTAAGACTCTGCACGACCTCATCTTTTAAGAAACAAATCCACCCACACTTACCCGCATAACGCACTGTTAAGCACATTCATAAGCATATCAAACCTTTAGGCTGTAGTAGTGCCCCTTACCCTATCCAATCAGAATGACCTTCCATCTCACAATGTCACTTCTACAAAAAACTAAGCGTGCCTCAAAGATGCTATAGTTAAGTGGCAGAAAATAACTGACCTTAAAGTGGAACTATTATGTGCATTTCAGGCTAATTTATTTTTATTTCTGAGACCAGAAGGGCTGGGATTGATCGAGTTATTGTCACAAATCACTTTATTTACTTCAGACCGACCCTCTCCGTAGGCTGTCAGATCAGCCTGTGGGCAAAACGAGTGGATTGAGACTCTTCCGCATTAAGCCCCGCCTCCCGCCACTGCACTACATCGGGAGCGCGCACCTCACCTGCTTTCGCCGTCATTGTAACATCTCATACACAGAAGGATTAGGCTAATATGAACTCAATAAAAAAAAACAAAATACAATGTCAACACACAGCATACAGCCCTACATGTTGGAACCTGAATCAGAGCCTGAAAACAAAGTGGAAAACAGCAACCCACAGCAACGAATGCAGCAGGATGTCTCTCTTTGGTAAACTCACCAGCCATCGTTGGAAATAACTTTATCCAACGTTTTCCACCCGCCTGATGTATTTGTACATGCCCTTGTTAACCAGTAGAAGGTAACCAATCACCGAACCTTATCCCCCGGGACGTCACAAGGATTTCCAAGTAGAAAAAACTCTCCAGAACGATGCGTTTTTCGTCGCCATGGAAACCAAACGGAGAGAGTCTGGAACTCAAACTTAAACTCAAACATGCATTTATGTGATTAAAAAACAGTGTCGTTCACATGTCTGATGAGGATTCAACACTGTAACACTGTAGAAAGCTCAGAAAACTCCAAATACCGTAATAGCACTTCTTTAATGTCGCCCTTTACCATTGGAGCAGTATTTGACGTTACAAAAACAAACACAAAGCGCCTCGACAACAGATAACGTCAACACAGTTTCAAGGATTTTCATGCTGGTCTAAACAAAGGTCGCACATGTGACTTTAGTCTGAGGTTTTTAAAAAAACATTTTTGAATAAATATCTTTATATTGTGAGATACCCTACTACGTGTGGACAAGGCCACAGTCCCTCCAGTGTACCTTGGGTCTTCCACAGGGTCTCCACCCAGCCGGAAGTGTCCAGAAGATCTCACCAAGGAAGTGGAGGCATCCTCATCTGATGCCTGAGCCACCTCATCTGGCTCCTCCTTATGCGTAGGAGCAACAACTTTACCCTGACCCCTCCAGGATGACTGAGTTTCTCACCCTGTCTGCAAGGGAACACCCAGCCACCCTGTGGAGGAAACTAATTTCCGCCACTTGTATTTGGGATTTGTATTTGTTGTTCTTTTGGTCACTACGATAGATAAGCCGTTGAATTGAAGGCTTTGCTTTTTGGCTCAGCTCCTTCTTCACCCCAACAGACCTGCAGTCTTCATCACTGCCCATGCTGCACCGACATGCCTGCCAATCTCCTGCTCCATCCTTCCCTCACTCATGAACAAGACCCAGAGGCACTTGAACTCCTTCCCTCCTCCATGAACCTAAAGCAGAACTTAAAAATGCAGTGTTTCAATCTGTCAAGCCAGCCATCATTTAAACACCTGTGACCCAAAAAGGCTGCTTTTAAAGGATCAGTCATCCGGAGGTCACGGTTCCCAGAGCAGCAGAGGAGCTGAGGGATCAACTACAGTAGAACATCAGTGATCTATAATGTCATGCAGAATGCAGATGGAGAAACAGTCCTTCACACCCACACACTTACAGACAGACAAACCTGTTAAATGTCAAGTACAAAAGGTGAAACCAGAGAAATCTAATGAGTTGCAACATCTCTGCTGTTGTCTTTCCTCATTTATTAACAACAGCTTCTCATAGTCAAGGTTGTGAGTGTTGACCTGCTGCTTCCTCTGACAACACACGGTGTCTCTTGGGATGTTGACCAGCCTCGCTGCATCTCCTGTGGGAAGCTGGCTTGGCTTTCTGAAGGACTTTTACATAATTAGCAACAGCAGGTAGAAGCAACTTGGTTTCTACGATCAACAGCTAATGTGTTTTGATTAACAGTCTACACCTGAGTTTCTCTTTTATTATCAAGAACATTATTTGATTATCATAGATAACATTGGCAAAGATACGGCATATGTTTTCATCTACTTGTCATCAGTTTGCCTCTTGCAAGCACT
Source organism: Telmatherina bonti (assembly GCF_933228915.1). Lineage (NCBI taxonomy): Eukaryota > Metazoa > Chordata > Actinopteri > Atheriniformes > Telmatherinidae > Telmatherina > Telmatherina bonti. The sequence continues at coordinate 34,567,219 of NC_136620.1, read as the reverse complement.
TTTATTACAAACCGAGCAAACTACTGGATAGATATAAAGATCTTTAAACCCTCTTTCCCCTGACGTCATGCTTTTGGGTTGTGACAAGTAGCAGTCCTTCTTCCCAGCAGGGCTGTAGTGCACGCTAACTGAAGTGAGGTCACCACAGTAAAACAACACAGAAAGTTTCCTAAGGTCGTAAAGGCTGGCTGCTGAGTGTTTGGAGCTCTAGGGGAATACGTCCAGGATAATTGGCGGTATAATTTCCGTAGCTGAGGTCAGGCATGGGCCTCCTTCCCCACTGTCCACAATCCATAATTTGAGCCCCTCATTCGCCATGCCTTCTTTCATCATTATGGTTTGTTATATTGTAGCTTCACAGTTTCCTCTCACTATCAGACACATTCAATGTCTCAACCTATTCTGGCTTGTGGGGAGGTTTTTCTGAGTAGAAATGGCTGCTCTGAGCAAACCAAGTGTTTTCAGTGGTTGTTTTCAAGGCTGGTTCGACATTTGTTCTTGAATAAATATTAATGAGACTTTTTTTAGCCTCTCAAAATTTAGAGTACATGTAAAACATGCAAATATTCAGTCATTATCAACGCCACAGCTGTAAGGCTTTACTACAGAAATTCATCCTGTATAGATGAGAGATGTTTGGGAGGATGTTGAAATCCAGGAAGACTCCTCCATCAGCCTTCAATGAAAATGGAAAAACTCTTCAAATTAATTAAGTTTATATCAAATCTCTTTCAGAAATGCTTCGATCTCCAGATTACTTTAGAAATGTAGCACAAGACTTTCTACATTATTTACCATTATAATAGCATTAGATGAAACTCTTATGTTTTTTAATTATTTGAAACGCAATCTGCATGAAGAAATTCTTAATACAACTTAATGCAAAAACAAGCAAGAAAAAAAAAACATAAATAGCTGCACAGTTTAATATATAATGTCAATGACTGACAGAAGCCAGTGACAGTACCTGTTAATGATGGTTACTATGGTTACATTGCATTACTTAGGTCGTTGTGGCACTCAGCTCCCTGTACTGGACTGGTTTTCTGTGTCTGGACCAATACGATGCTCTTTTAGTTGTTCTCCTTTTTAGAGGCAGTTCTGGCTTGTTTTGCACCCCGGGCGAACCACCCATCGTTAACTGCACAACTTTATGCCTCAGATTGTAATATTTGCTTAAGCAAAGCTACAAACCAAATACAGTCGTCTTCGGTGGCTAAGTAGCAACAAATTAGCAAGAAGATAATAAATAGTGTACAGACTACTGGTTCATTACTGCACAATTAACGTCACTCATAGAAACCTGCCTACCTTCATCTTTCCAGTGTTTATTTCTTCATCTGTCTTTTTCTTTCTAACGGGTTGCCTGAGGGTTTCTTTTCTCCATGGGTACACCCTCGACTCGACTTATCACCTTTTCCGTCCGTCCAACACCCAGAGTTAAGATTGATGTCACGTGATGTGAACAAATTCACGTTGATGCAGGCAGATTTGTGTTTTCTTTTCTTTTTTCTTTTTTCCATTTTCACATAAGCGAATAAAATTAATTAAACATATGTGTTAATTATGTGAATGAAATATGATTTATTTAGAAGTAGCAGTTTGTGTTGTGTGAGTGGCCTGGGATCATAAGAGTTTAGTCTATCCCTCGCCCCCTCCTTGCTTTTCCTCTGGGAGTGAGACTAACCTGCTCACAACCTCTGCAGTTGCGAGTTTCTCCCCCTCCCATCTCCCCCTGCCTTTTCTTCTGACACACACACAACCTGTACACATGATTCTCAGCATCAAATTAACTTGATAGTAGCGCCGCCAGCGTCCATTAACTTCACGTGGAAATGAGCATTATTAGTCTGGGGAACTGGCGATTTTTTTTTTTTTTTTTTTGTTTCAGGGTGCTCGTGGGCCCCTAAAACAATTGCACCCTGGGTGGTAACCCACCTCGCCCATAACAAAAACTGTCCCTGCTCCTAGCATGCATAGTGATGCATTCATGGACCAGTAGGCCATCTGCGTGTCTTTTACTGCACACTTTAGTGTTTTTCTATTTTTCTTCATTATAGCCTGATGTGGAAACTTTTCCCTGAAATATTTCTTTCTTCCTCACATTGCTCCGCTCTTAAATCAGCAATGCTGATCCTTACAGTCCTCCTGCATCTGGTGCACTCCCGCATGGATCCCTGTTATCATCATCCTTTTTTATTTATCACCTTTCTAGTTGCAGTATTTGTGTCAGCTCCAACTTTCTCAGTCCAGGTCCAGCTAGCACAACGTGTTGGAGACTTGCTCTGTGGGTGGGAAGCAGTTGCATGCAAGGCACACTCTGAGCCGCGTGCTGTGGGCTTTGCTCCCCTTTAAACCGCTCTAGCGGCTCTCTTGTTTCACCCCATTTTTCTCTTTTCCTCCCTTTTTTCTCCCAGTTCCTGCGGTGGGGGGAAAATCTTATGGTGCGGTTTATTTATTCTGGTATGGTGTTGGTTCTCACATGTCCTTGGCAGGTTTTCATACCTCCATGACAGTACCCCGGATAGTTAGGCATTATCTTTGCACATGTGTGTCTGTAAATCCGTCCACACTGATGCCACTGCAGCATTACTAGCTTTGAGGACAGAAAACGTACGCGTTTTGCATTTAACGTGTGAGATACAGCTTTGCACTGTTAATCTTGGAGGAGCCAAGTGCTTGAATGCCAGTGCATGTCCTTGCCACAGTGCTGATTGTAAGCTGCCAGCGTCTACAGCCCCAGATTCCCCCTCTCCTCATCCTTTTCCTACTCCTCATTCATGTGTCTTGTTTATGTTCCTCCTCCTCAGGGGAAAAAACCACACTGACCTTGTGCGAATGATCACGAGATCTACAATGCAGCTGCTGATTTGAGGGAATGAATGAAGGGGCTTGAAATGAGGAGAGGGCTTGGGAATAGAAGGTCACTAAGCAAAAGGCAGATGGGAGCTGTGTTGTTTCCATCTTACTGTTTCCACAAGTCCTAAATTGCAGCCACTGGAAGACAGTGACCTCCTTCTGACATGTGTTCACAATTATCCCAGCTGTGGTGCGAGAGGGCCTATTTTCACCAAGAAAGAAAGATGAGCCGAGAGAGGAGTTGCACCTTAAGGCTCATATTCTTTGCACCATATTTGTATTTGGTGTGGAAGATTTTTCATTTCATACACAATCTTCCTTTTGGGCATCATTTTCTTTGCTTGTGTCAGGGAAACTGTCACATTAATAAAAATAAAGTCTGAAGAGCAGCTTTTCTAACAGAAAAAGCACTATTGGGAGTTTTGAGGACAAACCAAGATGTAGGATTGTTTGCATGCAAGGAAAACAAGCGATCGTGCTTTTGGTGAATAACCGTTGTTGAGTCATTTGCTTTTCTTTCCTACCGCAGTTGGAGATAAGCTATTCCTGTTCATGTCCACAAATTGGTTCTGTTGTAAATTAAAATACCAACAATTTATTGCTTTTGTCAGCAAAAGCTGTTAGTTGTTGGATCTTTGCAACAGTTCACGACATTGTTTTCCTCTTTTCTCCATTTTTTCCTTCCCTACTTTCACTCATTGGATGTGCACAGTTGCAATTGACATTAGAACCCCGTATTTCCTCCATTCTGCCTCCTGGACTTTACTGATTTCAAGAGATTCAAAGTGTCAAGGTGATGCATTCAGACCATTCTTAAGTGTTGACGCACTTTTGCTCTTCACCATATTTTTTGTTCTGATTTGTTTCCTCCCTTCCTTCTCTTTCTGCTCCATTCAGTGTGCCTTTGGGCTGCCTCATACTGCCATATTGAGCCACTAGACTTTTACTGTGAGCAGGGAAAAGTGCAGGGGACCTAGGGCGCGTTGACATCCAGCTTCTCTGCATGATGAATGGGAATGCATTGTGGAGGGGGAGGGGAGGCAATCTCCTTCCAATGTTTGGGAGGCACATAAAACATATTACAGAAGGGCTGTAAAAACAGCCAATAGTGTCCAAATTTCAAACATGTCCCAGATCTCAGCTGTCGTTCAAAAGAGAATTTCATGCCCCCCCTTCTTTTCTCCAGAGCTTTGGCAGAGAAGAGGAATAGAACAACCGAGGAGAGGGAAACTGGTAGCCTGCACATTCCCAGCATGCAGACTTTGTTAGTCTGAAACATCACGTGCACTTTTATTTTTGGGTGAGTGTTAAAAACTGGTCATCAAAGTGAATTTAAGCAGGGTAAGAGTGGACACAAGCGGATTAATGGTGCAGCTCTCAATGGCCAAGCTAGTAGATCTGAGTTGTTTGTCAGCGTCTTACACTACAATAAAGGGTCAATTTTTACAATTTATGTATAAATATACATACATAAATAGCACTTTTTATTTTGTGAAATAAAGCCACACATTTTTTGTGATTAAACCTGCTGCATTGTTTTACATTTACCTGTGGAATCCCCAGTGCCTTGGAAGTAAAAGGGATTTTACTGATAGTGCTCATCCCTCTGGGAAACAACTTGAGAAACACAACAGCAGCTGTGATTTCCTTCCTTCTCCAGATAATACACAGACCTCACTGTTACCAGTTTTCACTCGAAACAGTTTCTACCAAATGAAGTGTTCATATGACAACCGATGACAGATCTGGGGAACGTCCAGAGAAACCAGAACATTGGAAGAATACACTACTGGCTTCTTCTAATGTCATTTGATGAATGCTTTGAGGTGCACAAACAAAATACTATTTTCCTCAATACAGAGGAATCACAAAACCAAATCGAGTTGATCTGGCCTGGATTTGGATGAACAGACATTTGGAATTCTCTTATATTGCAATGTGTTCCCGTTTTCACATGGAACACATGTTTCATGGCTTATATGTTCCAGTATATTTAGACTGTGTTCATTTAAAAAGAAAACATGTTAATAGAAGACTTTTGGAGCAGCAGCACCATTAGCATTAATCATGTCGAATGACTATATTTTCACAGACTAAACATTCGACACCTAACCTGAGTTACATTTTATTAATCCCTCTCCTGATCATGTCTGAACCCATGAAAGAGCTGTATAGACACTGAAAGCCCTGCAGTGCAGCGAGCTTCAAGTAGCACTCCAAATACACAGCAGTATTCTCAAACAACATAGACCTGCCAACTACAACACTTCTATTTATTTATGTATTTATCTGGACTTCCTGTGTGCTTGTTGAGATGCTGGATGTTGTGAACTTTGCTCTCTGAGGCGCGTTTGACAAGGTCTGAACAGTCGGGGACGGGCTTTGCCATGTTGCATTAACGTCGGCTTATTTTTCCGAGGGGTTAATAAAGATGCTGCTGTCCACGTACGTGAGACGTCTCTGTTCTCCCAGCTGCCTCCCACCCATCATAAGATACTGGGTCTGGCAGGTTCCCGCTGCTGCTTCCACCAGTAATGTTGCATAAGACCTGCAATTACACCGTCAGGTGGTGTTTACTTATGCATGTGGCGAGTAGCTCTGTGGGTTGTACAGCCTAAGGTTTTCATTATTATTATTCTTAAAACTGTGTTTCTATATTTGAGCAGATTACAAATAGAAGGTGAAAAATATAAATGCTTAACATATTTTCAAGCAGTTGTCTCATTTGACTGAGTTGGCCTTGTGATGGACTGCCAATCCCTCCAGGGGTTTTGTGGAAGTGTAGGGATTTTAACTAAAAATGCCCTGGAGAACCCAGTTTCATAATTTGTTTTTCCATTAGTATTTAGGTTACACAAATGTTTTTGTTTCAAAACATTGCGCTGTAACAACTTTGGCAACCTCCTAACTCTTCGTGTACCACTATCATTAGGTCAAACATTTGTTCACTTCAGTGATAACATTTCCTTGAGCCAAAAGCTCTGCTGCAGTCTCTCATTCATTTGCTTTAAACGTTTTGTATTTTCTTGAACATTTCTCTTAAATGTCTCCTAATCGCACATTTGTGTCACAGACATTCTGAGTAGCCAAACTGTGTAAGTAAACTCATTAATGATGGCTCCACTTAGAGCCAGAAAGCAATTCCAGAAAGCCAGCATGCATAATGCCAGATTCCTGGAACTGGAACACCTAAAGGGAATGCAGCATGTTATTAGTCTCATCTGAGCTCTTTCTGCAATGATAAGTTATAATGTTTTCTGTCACAAAAAAGGGTCACAATGAGCTTGTAGCTTGTAAGCTGAAGTGCAAAATTATGTACACTGATTTTAGACATCATTCCTGATTCACTTGTCCTTTTCTGTGTCAAAATCTTATTTGGCATTTAGGTGGTGATGTTCTCTTTCGTATCAAATTAAGACAATTCATAGTAAGATGGGCTTAATATTAAGTTTACTTGTTCTTCCCATGCGGTATGCGGGTCATTTTGCTCCCATGGTCCGAAAACATGTATGTTAAGATTATTAATTGAATAATTTCAATAAATCAGGTATAAAAAATTAATTAAATTTAAAAATTATTTGCATAAGCAATGAATTATTTTGCTTTTTGAAAGTGTTTTTTTTTAAAATATACATCTTCTAGCCCTGTGATGGACTGGCAACCAGTCCATCACAGGGCACCCTGCCTCTCGCCCAATGATTGCTGGGAAGCTAGACTCTAGCTTCGCGTAACCTTGAATTGGACTGAGCAGTTAATGGATGGATGGATGGATGGATGGATAGATCGTTGATACATCCATCCTTTTCTTTGCCCAGAACTTAAAATTCAGACCTACTGTACATGCAGGTAGACATTTAATGTTTTATATCTTTTACAAAAAGGAATTTTGACCGTAATGTGACATTGGTATTTGCAGTAGATTTCACACCTTGATACCTTAACAGTGAAGGTCAGTATTTTGCTTTTTCTCATGGCTCTCTGTGTGTGTGGTATGCATGCATAGCAAAATTATGAGGAACTGGAAAAGTCTCTGTAATTACTTGCAGAAGGTCAAACGTAATATACAATGACTTCATGCAGGACTTAAAGTACTGAAAGTGCCTTGTCACTCCAAGTGGATTTATTTAAATCAAAAACACTCATATCACTGGTGGATCTGCAGCACATGGAAACAACCTCTGCTTGTTATTGGGGCTTTTTACTGATTGTGTCCTTGTGTGCATAAAAGATTTGAATGCAGTGACACTTAAATGACTTGTCTTTATGACATGCACAGCTTTCATGCAGTTATTCTGAACACGTCTCCTTGACGACCTTGTGGCTCACATCAGTCAGCTCTGTCAGTGAAGACCTGATTATGCATCTTGTTGGAGAGCTGCCTTGCATGTCCAAAGTACATTTTTACTGACTAATGTGTGTAAATGGTCCTCATTTGGCAGGTAATTGAAGTATAATGTTGTCAGATGTTCATGCATTTTTCTCAGTTTCATACAAATAATAATGTTTACATATGACGTTTTTGATATTATGCATAAATATGCATAAATAATCATGCATATGTTCTACAGTTTCCCAGTCACCTTAAAACCATATAAGTTTTTCTCTTTTAGAATCAACAGATAATTGCTGAAAGGCAGTTGCAGCTTGGTTCAACACCAGCTGGACAGCAAACAATTCCCCAGTGTTTGGAGAGGACAGTGTAGCAGTAGGCAGACATATCAGTACCTCCATCAGCTGGGATCTCTGAGGTTCAAAGTGAGAAGAGACGACTGACCCTTCCCTAAGTCCCGCCCTAGAACCACCACTGGCCAATCATACTTTAGCAACAGTAACTACGAGAGAAGGGTCTGGCATGCCTTCTATTCCTGCACAAAGTGCCAAACGGTGTGTGTGTATGGCACTTTGGTTTGAGTGATGTAGTTTTTACCTTCCCAAAACCCAAAACACAACTGGATCAGTGTTTAAGACCTGACTCGCTGCTGGCTTTACTGAAGATAACAAAAATCCACAGAGTTTGTTTCAAGGCAAGGTGCTTACGCCAGCTAGCACACAGTTGTTGTCTACAAGACTAGTGGAGTATTACCTAAAAATTACTGGTGCTTTAACATTGGGTAATATAGTTATGAAAGCTAAATAAATATATCGCTAGTTAGTGATGTTGGTTGCCAAACATTTAGCAGCAGATGAGAAAATAACAGATACCAACATCTATAAGGAGCCACACAATAAAGTTAGCTTTAAATAAAACAATATATTGACGGAGAAGAAAGTTTGCAGGGGTAGCAACAGTAACCATGGGGGGCGGGGCTTATCAAAGGGTCAATTCAATAAGAAATGCTTCGAGAGAGTACAGAAGCAGCCTAACTACAAACTTTCGTCGCACTGTTTTTGACATGAATCTAAAGACAGAAACACAGTTTTTAGATGCAGTTGAGCATATTGGAATGCAGGCACAGGTCTTTTGGGGGTAAGTGAAGAGTTTTGAGGTAGAAAAGTACAACATGGGTTTGAAGGAAACAAGAAAACTTGCTCTAAAGTCAAATGCTCCAAGCACACTCAAGAGATGATCATCTCCCTCCATAGTCACTATGGAGAAAGACAATAACAATAAAGTTCTTAGTAAAGTTCATTTAGTTAAAAGTCTCAATGTTCTTTGCATAGAAATTTATCTGAAGCCTTTTATTGACACAGTGGAGGACATTTGACCTCAACACTGAAAAGAAACTTACGTTTAAAAAAAAAAAAGAATAATGCATGGAACTTGACTATACATACAAAACTTATCTCTTAATTATGTTTCCAGTAATCACAACTTTACTCCAGTCTCTACATGTATGCAACACTTCCCTGAAAGAACCTGAAAGGTAAACATTTGTTAAAAAACAGCTGTGGGAATTTTTGTCAGGTGAAAAGAATAAAACATAAACTAAGCCAAAGCTCTTTAAATATTAATTCTACATCTCTTAAACAATGCAGTTTTCTACTTTGTCTGTTCCAGATGACCGAGTCATCCATCAACGAGTCAGTAGTAAAAGAATATAATATATTACTGTGAAAACATTTAGTGGTGATTATCACAAAAACAATGTTAAGAAAACAACTTAGAAATGTAGCTAAAGTCTGCTTAACCATTGTAATGGGATTCTTTTATAAATTGGAATATATTTTTTATATCAGTCACACTGTTGATTGGTACAATTACTTACTTTATGTTCTTGGCAATTGAAGCTGTAAGTGTGCTGCTGGTTCTGTTAAATAAATGGCATCATTCTGAATGATTCTGTTCAACATACTGTATCTCCCACCAGCAAACATAAGCGCAACACTCTCTCCACTCACTATTAATGCTTGGTCACAGCTTGGTTTATTTATGTTCTCTGGGTGGTACCTTCATGCAGTGATTTGTGTTTTTATACAGCCTCTATGGGAGCACCAGGAAGCTGTAAAAACACAACCACTGCATCACAGCAGTGTGTCTTATGAACAGCACACAATTTAAACTGAAGTCTTTTTGGAGGTGTTTTAGTTCTGAATTGTGCCAAGTTGCCAAAACACCAACGCAAATTTGTTATGCACTAATCAGAACTTATGATTTTTTTTTTTTTTTTAATGATTCTGACTTTAGCTTTATTGCACATCTTTGAAGTTGTGAAAATAATCATGTTTCTATGTTTTAGTTGGTTTAAATAAATAGCTGAGTGCTGCATGTGCAGAGATTGTCTGTTGACATGCATGGCTGTAACATATTCCGCATGAACATATCCTACGCTGGAAATTGCCTTGTAAATGGAAGTACATAAACTTTAGCCATCACTTGTGTCAGCAGTAAAAATGAAATTCTGAGCAGCCCTGAAGGGATGCTAACCCATCCAGTGATCCAGTGTTTATATAAACATTCGAGATACAAATCTACAGTAATGGCTCTACTCTTGCCCTTAGGATATTTTCCTTCCATGCTTTGTTGTAAGTCTGAGTCTGGCCCTCCCTTTCAGAGCCTAGTATGCTCTGTGTGTGGACACAAGGCAGAACAGTAGTTTGTTTGTTACTGAATAATCCTTAATCAATCCAAACCAAACCATAGTCTCTCATTATCCCAGGGTGTGTGCCAAAATGGCACGCAGTGAAGCCAGCCTGTTTTAAACAGGAGCATGGAGAAATGATATGCAAGAGGCCCTGACACACACGCCGTATAAATGTGCGTGCATTAACGCTCATTCTTACAAAATCACCAAGATAAATCTGTTTGTGAGGATAGTAAACACATCACTATGGTCATACATAATTACACACATGAACTGTATCATGTCAATATAACAAAAGGTTGTTCTGGCAGAGATGAATGTTGTATGAAGGGGTGGAAAATACTGCAAAGAGACATCTTTTTTCATTACAGTGCAGGATAGTCAGCGTGTGTTGAAAGGGCTTTAGACACACTGACAACATGGTCTGTGTGGGCTGTACAGTAGACGCCGCATGACGCAGTACTTCACGGGTGCATCTCCTCATTATTGGGGCTCTCCTCTTTTGATCTTTCATCACTTTCCTGAATTCAATGCACAGAGAGAACTCTGTGTAACCTGCACACACCTATGGAAAAGCAACCAAGCTCTCAAATGTTTACTCAGAGACAGCGCTGTCTTTCTACTGGTCGTTTTTTTTTTTTTTTTCTTTGGGTCTCTTCTTGCCATGCATTTGCATGGATCCTATTACACAAACATATATGCACACCGTTGAGTTTCTTGAGTGACACACTTCACAGCTCTGACTTCCTACTGCCCAGTGGGAGGAGCTGTCCATTATAGTGACAGGCTTGACTTTTTAAAAATATTATTTCATATCAGACCTGAGAGGTTAGACAGAGACAGATGCTGTCAGAGAGTGATGGATGAGCCCGTTTTAAAAGGCCATCAGGGATATAATAGACAGCCCAGTGAGCCTTGAAAGCAGAAAGCTAAGCCAGGACAGTCCTCACTCCCCCTCTCATCTCCACAACTGTCAGATTGAAAAATGTTGGCAATTAGAAAGTATGGTAATGTAAAGGCAGTTTCCCGTTTGATCTGCTGTATCCCGAAGTGGCTCTGGTGGTTAAGGTGGTCAGAGAGGGCAGCAGCAGGAGGGAAGGTTAAACTCTGGACAGATGACATCAGAGCCAAAGCCATAAATGAGGAGAGGGGCTGTGTGAGATGTTTAAACTGCATGAACTCTGTGTCAGGAAAGTTAGATTAACTGTTGGTTCTTGTTTATGTCCTCATTCTTATATAGTTCTTTTTCAGTCTTCAATGCTGGGAATTCGCCACAGGGTTGATTTTTATGACTGGTATATTAACGACTGTCTTTCCCAAATGAAGAGCGTCTCCTGCTAAATATTTTTTTGTCATTTGTTTATTTGGTTGTAGCATTGCTCAAAGGAAAGTTTTGGATGAATCAAACAATCTCATCAATCATAATCCATTATGTCATTATGGCAATGTCACCCTCATTTTTTCCAGTGTTTGTTTATGCTAATTGGAATCTGTGGTCCTTCATTTGGTTGTTATTAACATATATTTACATTCACAGACCCAAGTCTAAGAAAGTAGGCATGCAGCTTTTTGGGAAAGTAATGTTGTGTCCGTCTTATCTGATACAGGATTGTAGTTGCCCAACAGTCCTGAGTATTTGTCACATTTTGTTTCATTATGTGCCAAATGAATTTCATTTGTGTGTGTGAATTGGAGCATGTGCACCAATTGTATGTTTACAGATGTGCAAGTTGCCAGTTGGCACTAATATCAGAAAGGCAGGTTTTTAATCTAATGTAATCTGATCAAAGCTGCCAGGCAGTATACAGAGAGGGCGAGGTGCTGAGGCGGGTGGAGAGGTAGGAGGAGGTGCTGAGGCGGGTGGAGAGGTAAGAGGAGGTGCTGAGGCGGGTGGAGAGGTAGGAGGAGGTGCTGAGGCGGGTGGAGAGGTAGGAGGAGGTGCTGAGGCGGGTGGAGAGGTAAGAGGAGGTGCTGAGGCGGGTGGAGAGGTAGGAGGAGGTGCTGAGGCGGGTGGAGAGGTAGGAGGAGGTGCTGAGGCGGGTGGAGAGGTAGGAGGAGGTGCTGAGGCGGGTGGAGAGGTAGGAGGAGGTGCTGAGGCGGGTGGAGAGGTAAGAGGAGGTGCTGAGGCGGGTGGAGAGGTAGGAGGAGGTGCTGAGGCGGGTGGAGAGGTAGGAGGAGGTGCTGAGGCGGGTGGAGAGGTAAGAGGAGGTGCTGAGGCGGGTGGAGAGGTAGGAGGAGGTGCTGAGGCGGGTGGAGAGGTAGGAGGAGGTGCTGAGGCGGGTGGAGAGGTAAGAGGAGGTGCTGAGGCGGGTGGAGAGGTAAGAGGAGGTGCTGAGGCGGGTGGAGAGGTAGGAGGAGGTGCTGAGGCGGGTGGAGAGGTAAGAGGAGGTGCTGAGGCGGGTGGAGAGGTAGGAGGAGGTGCTGAGGCGGGTGGAGAGGTAGGAGGAGGTGCTGAGGCGGGTGGAGAGGTAAGAGGAGGTGCTGAGGCGGGTGGAGAGGTAGGAGGAGGTGCTGAGGCGGGTGGAGAGGTAGGAGGAGGTGCTGAGGCGGGTGGAGAGGTAGGAGGAGGTGCTGAGGCGGGTGGAGAGGTAGGAGGAGGTGCTGAGGCGGGTGGAGAGGTAGGAGGAGGTGCTGAGGCGGGTGGAGAGGTAAGAGGAGGTGCTGAGGTGGGTGGAGAGGTAAGAGGAGGTGCTGAGGCGGGTGGAGAAGTAAGAGGAGGTGCTGAGGCGGGTGGAGAGGTAGGAGGAGGTGCTGAGGCGGGTGGAGAGGTAGGAGGAGGTGCTGAGGCGGGTGGAGAGGTAGGAGGAGGTGCTGAGGCGGGTGGAGAGGTAGGAGGAGGTGCTGAGGCGGGTGGAGAGGTAGGAGGAGGTGCTGAGGCAGGTAGAGAGGTAAGAGGAGGTGCTGAGGCGGGTGGAGAGGTAGGAGGAGGTGCTGAGGCGGGTGGAGAAGTAGGAGGAGGTGCTGAGGCGGGTGGAGAGGTAGGAAGAGGTGCTGAGGCAGGTAGAGAGGTAAGAGGAGGTGCTGAGGCGGGTGGAGAGGTAGGAGGAGGTGCTGAGGCGGGTGGAGAAGTAGGAGGAGGTGCTGAGGCGGGTAGAGAGGTAGGAGGAGGTGCTGAGGCGGGTGGAGAAGTAGGAGGAGGTGCTGAGGCGGGTAGAGAGGTAGGAGGAGGTGCTGAGGCGGGTGGAGAGGTAGGAGGAGGTGCTGAGGCGGGTGGAGAGGTAGGAGGAGGTGCTGAGGCGGGTGGAGAGGTAGGAGGAGGTGCTGAGGCAGGTAGAGAGGTAAGAGGAGGTGTTGAGGTACGTGGAGAGGTAGGAGGAGGTGCTGAGGCGGGTGGAGAGGTAAGAGGAGGTGCTGAGGCGGGTGGAGAGGTAGGAGGAGGTGCTGAGGCAGGTAGAGAGGTAAGAGGAGGTGCTGAGGCGGGTGGAGAGGTAGGAGGAGGTGCTGAGGCGGGTGGAGAGGTAGGAGGAGGAGCTGAGGCGGGTGGAGAGGTAGGAGGAGGTGCTGAGGCGGGTGGAGAGGTAGGAGGAGGAGCTGAGGCGGGTGGAGAGGTAGGAGGAGGTGCTGAGGCGGGTGGAGAGGTAGGAGGAGGTGCTGAGGCAGGTGGAGAGGTAAGAGGAGGTGCTGAGGCGGGTGGAGAGGTAGGAGGAGGTGCTGAGGCGGGTGGAGAGGTAGGAGGAGGTGCTGAGGCGGGTGGAGAGGTAGGAGGAGGTGCTGAGGCAGGTAGAGAGGTAAGAGGAGGTGCTGAGGCGGGTGGAGAGGTAGGAGGAGGTGCTGAGGCGGGTGGAGAAGTAGGAGGAGGTGCTGAGGCGGGTGGAGAGGTAGGAGGAGGTGCTGAGGCGGGTGGAGAGGTAGGAGGAGGTGCTGAGGCGGGTGGAGAGGTAGGAGGAGGTGCTGAGGCGGGTGGAGAGGTAGGAGGAGGTGCTGAGGCAGGTAGAGAGGTAAGAGGAGGTGCTGAGGCGGGTGGAGAAGTAGGAGGAGGTGCTGAGGCGGGTGGAGAGGTAGGAAGAGGTGCTGAGGCAGGTAGAGAGGTAAGAGGAGGTGCTGAGGCGGGTGGAGAGGTAGGAGGAGGTGCTGAGGCGGGTGGAGAAGTAGGAGGAGGTGCTGAGGCGGGTAGAGAGGTAGGAGGAGGTGCTGAGGCGGGTGGAGAGGTAGGAGGAGGTGCTGAGGCGGGTGGAGAGGTAGGAGGAGGTGCTGAGGCGGGTGGAGAGGTAGGAGGAGGTGCTGAGGCAGGTAGAGAGGTAAGAGGAGGTGTTGAGGTACGTGGAGAGGTAGGAGGAGGTGCTGAGGCGGGTGGAGAGGTAGGAGGAGGTGCTGAGGCAGGTAGAGAGGTAAGAGGAGGTGTTGAGGTACGTGGAGAGGTAGGAGGAGGTGCTGAGGCGGGTGGAGAGGTAAGAGGAGGTGCTGTTGCGGGTGGAGAGGTAGGAGGAGGTGCTGAGGCAGGTAGAGAGGTAAGAGGAGGTGTTGAGGTACGTGGAGAGGTAGGAGGAGGTGCTGAGGCGGGTGGAGAGGTAGGAGGAGGTGCTGAGGCAGGTAGAGAGGTAAGAGGAGGTGTTGAGGTACGTGGAGAGGTAGGAGGAGGTGCTGAGGCGGGTGGAGAGGTAAGAGGAGGTGCTGTTGCGGGTGGAGAGGTAGGAGGAGGTGCTGAGGCAGGTAGAGAGGTAAGAGGAGGTGCTGAGGCGGGTGGAGAGGTAAGAGGAGGTGCTGAGGCAGGTAGAGAGGTAAGAGGAGGTGCTGAGGCGGGTGGAGAGGTAGGAGGAGGTGCTGAGGCAGGTAGAGAGGTAAGAGGAGGTGCTGAGGCGGGTGGAGAGGTAAGAGGAGGTGCTGAGGCAGGTAGAGAGGTAAGAGGAGGTGCTGAGGCGGGTGGAGAGGTAGGAGGAGGTGCTGAGGCGGGTGGAGAGGTAAGAGGAGGTGCTGAGGCGGGTGGAGAGGTAGGAGGAGGTGCTGAGGCAGGTAGAGAGGTAAGAGGAGGTGCTGAGGCGGGTGGAGAGGTAGGAGGAGGTGCTGAGGCGGGTGGAGAGGTAGGAGGAGGAGCTGAGGCGGGTGGAGAGGTAGGAGGAGGTGCTGAGGCGGGTGGAGAGGTAGGAGGAGGAGCTGAGGCGGGTGGAGAGGTAGGAGGAGGTGCTGAGGCGGGTGGAGAGGTAGGAGGAGGTGCTGAGGCAGGTGGAGAGGTAAGAGGAGGTGCTGAGGCGGGTGGAGAGGTAGGAGGAGGTGCTGAGGCGGGTGGAGAGGTAGGAGGAGGTGCTGAGGCGGGTGGAGAGGTAGGAGGAGGAGCTGAGGCGGGTGGAGAGGTAGGAGGAGGTGCTGAGGCGGGTGGAGAGGTAGGAGGAGGTGCTGAGGCGGGTGGAGAGGTAAGAGGAGGTGCTGAGGCGGGTGGAGAGGTAAGAGGAGGTGCTGAGGCGGGTGGAGAGGTAAGAGGAGGTGCTGAGGCGGGTGGAGAGGTAGGAGGAGGAGCTGAGGCGGGTGGAGAGGTAGGAGGAGGTGCTGAGGCGGGTGGAGAGGTAGGAGGAGGTGCTGAGGCGGGTGGAGAGGTAGGAGGAGGAGCTGAGGCGGGTGGAGAGGTAGGAGGAGGTGCTGAGGCGGGTGGAGAGGTAAGAGGAGGTGCTGAGGCGGGTGGAGAGGTAAGAGGAGGTGCTGAGGCGGGTGGAGAGGTAAGAGGAGGTGCTGAGGTACGTGGAGAGGTAGGAGGAGGTGCTGAGGCAGGTAGAGAGGTAAGAGGAGGTGCTGAGGCGGGTGGAGAGGTAGGAGGAGGTGCTGAGGCGGGTGGAGAGGTAAGAGGAGGTGCTGAGGCGGGTGGAGAGGTAGGAGGAGGTGCTGAGGCGGGTGGAGAGGTAAGAGGAGGTGCTGAGGTACGTGGAGACAATCCAGACAGTCCTGTGTTTAGTAGACGAAAATAAATAATTAACTTTGATGTGAAAATAGAAAACTTTAGTTTTTCTATCTGCTCTAAATAAAGATAAATCATATAAAAAAGGTAAAGAAAAAAGGTAATTTTCCAGGGGCCTCTGTGGGAAACTTCTATCGCCTTTATGTCAAAATGAAACCCACACCCTCATATCGAAGAGGCGTTTTTACACCCAATCAGGTTGCTGACCTGTTTGCAATTAAATTAATAAAATGAGGCGGTCCTCTCAAGCCTTTTATAGCCTTTTGTTGCTCCTGTCCAAACTTTTTTAAAATTCAAATTTAACATAAGCTTTTCCACATTTGAGTTGTTTTCTGCCGTAAAATGAACGTTACTCACGCTGTGCCAGCTTCTTTGGAAACGGGGTTGTACATTCACAACCAGACGTAAACATCTGCTCTTTTGCCTTTTCTTCTATAAACAAATCCAAATATGAGATGTTTCTACAAAGATTGAAATCAAATATTCACGCATTTATAATGCTCTACGCATATTCTCTCAAAGACTTTTACTGCAATGAAAAGCCAATAGAATAAGCGGCCATGGAGACCAAGAGGCAACATTTACTTGCCTCAAATGGCTTATTTGATTAAGACATTTTGACTTAATGTTTCGTCTGACGCCAGACCTGGGGCTTGTAGTGGAGAGTGAGTCAGAGCTGGAGGAAAAAAGACATGAAAAAGAGAAAGATGGACAGAGTCAGAAACCGACTGACGACTTCATTACAAACAGAAACTCTGTTGACAGACAAATCGCACAAAAATCAGAGAAATCAAATTTTTATTTACTCATAGTTCAAAGTTTTACTCTGAATAATTATTAATGAAAAACATGGAGTGTATTGATGTACGTGGGATTTGTTGAGTCATAGACCAACTATACATCCTTAAGTTTGTGTTCCTTTAGTAACGACAGTCTACAGTCTGGCCCATAATTTCAATAACTTAATTTCGATAAATGGCCCGCTGATTGCGCAGCCTTCAGAAGGGCAGTGAACAGAATCTGTCCTCATTTTAGGGTTGATGACATGACTCAAGCACTAAAGGAAAGTTCAGAATTCAGCTAAAACTCTTGCTATTAAAGAGTGACATCAGTGTGGTAAAACCATAGCTCACTGGTTTTGAAAGCCTCTTACTGGATCTGAGAGTGCTTCTCTAGTGGTTATTAGGAGAGACAAACAACAGAGCTTGGCTGTCCACACAGTCATGGAGAAAAGCATGACAGCATTCGCTGTTTATTTCAATTTCGCTTAAATGGCTCTGCGTTGGAAAGCTCATAGCAATGCTCCATTCATGCTACAGAAAGCAAAGCTTCAGAAATGCCACAATATGTTGATTCTTGTCTGTAAAGATAATCATTAGAAGATCTATATTATCTGAGTGTGTGTGGGATGGGGGGGTTGGGGTGGTGATTTACCATTTGCTCTCTAGCCAAGGATGTGTCTTGGACTGTGTTAGTGGTTGAGACTGTGTCTGTTTGTGGGCGCGGGAGTGTTTTTAACATCTTTGATGTAAATACTGGGGAGATGTGATTTATTGTGCCCATAAGTCAAACTTTTCACACTTGGCTGAGGATTTTCAGCACTAATATGAAAAACTCTATACCTCAGGCTTTGTGCAACCTTGTGAAGTTATTAAAACATAAATTACTATTAGAAAAGTTCCATGTCTCATTGTGAGCGTTTGTGGCACAATCTGCATATGAAATAACCGTATTTTTATTCCGATGCAGAAGGAATAATTTAGATTGGTGTTTTGGAGTAAGGAGGGGAGACAGAAGGAAGCTGTGGTGTCTTGTGCCCTGCCAGCTGCTTTGACCACTGGCATGTCTGTCTCTGTCATGTTGCCCAGAACAGCCATGCTAGTTTGTTCATCTTTCAAAAAAAACAATTCGCTCTGACTTGGAGAGATGTGAATGAGAGCAGAGGGACATGGAGAGGTTTTTTTCTTGCCATCAGCTTTATTTTCCCCCAGCTCCACAGCCGATTGCTACCACATTGATGATGGTTAGTTAGAGGAAGAGTTCTGTGGAGCCCGCTTGTCAGTCTGGCTTCCTTCCCTGTGCCATTGAGACTGTGGCATTCATCTCCTGTCTTTTGCCACCACAGCATCACTGTCACGTCTCACATCCCCTCTTGGTTCTTCATCCATATCTCAATTAAAGCTAGAAATGTTTTTTTTTTAGAAGCTTTCATTGATCTGTGATTGTTTAAAGTGTCCACAAAGCCCACAGTTGACAATCCAGGAATGCAACTAAAACTGTTTTGGATAAATTCATAGAGGCTCTTTTGTTTTATATATGAGTGGTCCAAATCAGTTTTCTTTTTTCCGACCCCAAATCCCACCACTTTCCCGCAGCCTGTCTCTCAAACCTCCCTTGACTCATCTCCTTGTATAACACGAGCTGCTTGCTATCAACCTCCAACATTATGTTTGACTCATTTTCCGGACTTCTCAGCTCTCTGGATCTGTGTTTTATAAGAGCAACAACATTATACTCCTGTCTCCTGCAATTTAATCCACAAATTAGAAGCTGTAAAATTTTAGTATGCGAGTCCAGCTTCATGATGGAACTAATTTTTTAAGTGTGCAGTAAACCCAACCAGAATCAACCTTCTGGCCCCTTCTTTTGTTTCTTTCTGGCACACCTATATATTCTTGTTTGGCTTCTTTTATTTCACAGAAACCCCTACGCCTATATCTAA
The DNA here is from genome assembly GCF_933228915.1 of Telmatherina bonti. NCBI lineage: Eukaryota > Metazoa > Chordata > Actinopteri > Atheriniformes > Telmatherinidae > Telmatherina > Telmatherina bonti. The sequence continues at coordinate 34,548,732 of NC_136620.1, read as the reverse complement.
ACTCTGTGCCAGCAATACAATTTGCACAACAATTTCACAGGATCTCAACAGCCAGGAAAATGTCAAAACATAGCAGCAAGTCACTAGTTTTAGATCATGACACCTGTATATTCTTTCATATTCATATCGATATGTATGCACCCCAGCAAACACAGTCCCTCAGAGCTTTCACAACTTATAACACAACTATACTAAACCATTGTTTCACTGTGGAAGGACGAACTCGAGTTTCACGGTGAAGATATTTTAGTAACTCAAATGCTTGCCACTTGGCAGTATGATATTGTATATAGATATATACACTTCTATGTTGTGATATTTACGAGCAGGTTTACTGCAGCAACAATCAAGAAACATTGTTAGCACCCAATTAGTCCTGTAAAAGTACTCATGCCTACTCCAACCCCCCCTGGTAATAATACTTAACAGTACAAACTAAAAAACAAAGACATAAAACAAATTCTCCTATAAGCCACCGTGGTCTTGTTCATTAAATTAAAATATACGAAAGTAAGTTAGTGAGAATTTATTCTGTGTGCACTGGTATAATTGAAGTAGAAGTTTTTGGAATACAGGAAGATACAGTAGGTGCTTAAGATGTTGTAAAACTGGTAAAAACTACTTCTCCTGTCAGAAATGACAACACAGGGTCAAAGCTTCAAAACGAGATCATCATCACGCTGCTGCTAACCGCTCCCACCCAGCCTGTTTCCTCCCAACTGTAGACATAGTTCACCTACATTACAAACAACCATGGCGATGAGCAGCGCGAACAGGATAGCGGTGAAATCAGTGACTGTGATGTATACAACCAAGTTTTCCAGAAGTTGATGCAATACAGAGTGCTTGTTTGAAGAGCAGAATTTCAAGTTTAATATCAAGATCTACCATAAGTATAGCCAACACTTTGATGCAACAGCAAATGCATCCAACCCATCCTACGATATATTTCTCCATGTCATGCATCATAAGTAGAAAACTTGTGATGTTTCTGGGACATCATCCAGCTCAGGCTGAGTAGCTGTAGCGTTAAACAAGTTCCACATTATAATGGAGAATGGTTTGATACTGCAGCTGCTGCATTGATTCTTTTTAACCAGAGACCTGCAGTAATATACAGGATTTATCTTGGCTCTGTGGTTCACACTCTGAATTACTCCTAAAGATGAGAAACTCTAGTTCTGCTGAGACTTTGACAGAAGGAAAAGATGATGGCGCTTGTCCAGAGCTGGCCACAGACAGGCCACTTCATTAAGAGGACAAGTCCAGTCGATGTATCAACATGGATTGCTGGAAGGAGGTATTTCCTTGAGAAAGACAAACTGCTGAGGATGAATTATGCATTGGCTGTAAAAAAAGAAGAAAAAAAAAAAAAAAAAGCCCAACAGGCTTCTTTCTGCTGCATCGTAAGATCATTGAAGCATGCAGTCAACTTTTCTTTTCCATGTATGTAATCCACAGCCTCTATTGGCTTCCATTTAAAACCACACTGCACACCCCCTCACCGTGTAAAAGTCTAATTTTTCTAAATTGCCTCCTGTGCTTTCCTGTTTTCTCACTTCTTCAGAAAAGATATGAAAATAGAAAATTATTGTCACTGTCAACTGATAAAACTGAAAAGATATAGCCGATGGCCAGAAGAAAACAGATATGAACGACCTGTTGTAACGTGAGCCCGAAGTGACACCTTCAAATTTCTTTTGCTTCAAATATAATCCAAAACCCAGAGTTTAAATTTATGATCCCATTCTGCCTTTATTTCCTCCCATGCTTCTTTTCTTTTTGTTATGAGCGTGTTGCTATCTGCCGGCCCTCCAGATTCTTCAACTTCATGCTCTTGTAGAGAGTGATTAAGCCGCGTCAGGCATCACTGGTTATTTTGGTCTTGAAGGTTTCTTTTTCAAAAGATTGATTGTGTTCGGCTCTCCTAAGCTCACAGCTGAGTGAAGAGGCTTTATCACGGCTATTTTTTGAAAGCCATTCGGCTTCACTGATTGAAGAATGTTGCCTCACAGATGTGTGGACTTGTGGGCAGGGATATGAACGGAGAATGGCCGAACCTACAGTGCTCCTGAAGTGTGCAGCAGTGCCTTGGAGTGTGCTCATATGGTTCCGGATGTTGGTGTATGCGGCTGTTTCCGCATCTTGTCTCCGGGCAGCCTGAGTGAGGACATGATTGATGACTTGTGTACTGTAGTGAAAGTCTTTTAAATGAAAGCAAAATGGAGATCAGAATGTATGACTTCATCAGACCTGCTCAGATCAATGTGGGGGTAAAGAAACACAGCAAGTCTTCTCCTTCAGCTCAGACCATGCATTTTATTCTGCAATGAGTCCTTTGCTGGACCAGATCAGTGCACGGCCATCATTGTGACGGCACAGAAACCGGATGATATGCTGCAGCTGAACACATTGTTGTGTCGCTGAGCAAATGTGGTCATGATGTGTGTTTTAAAAGACTAAGCACAGTGAAATGACACGCTGCTTCAGATCACTGCATATAGCAGATGCACTCTTTAAGATGTAAGTACTCTTTTTTTTTAAAGTGGGTTTGAAAAGTGCCTTTTGAAAAAAAGACACTTATAAAAAACCATTTTGCTGGCTCTGTCTGTTAACTGTCTATAAGCCTAATTCTGAAAGGAAATTCTGATAATTAGTCTACTTTGATAATTATGTTTATATTTTCTCTATATTTCTATCGTAGCTTTGGTGTTGTCTAATCTGACCAGAAGTCATAATATCAAAGCAGAAACAGCCTGATATTGACAAGGAAAAAGTCCTACCTGGAGAATAGATAAAGGAAATGAAATACTTAATCCCACATGCTTTTGTTGTTGTTGTTGTTGTTGTTGTTATCACAGCAAAGAGGTGACTGGTCTTTCTGTCTGGAGTTTGAACTGATTTACTCTGGTTGCACTGGCTTCCTAGCACAGTCCAGTTCACTGAAACTTGGTAATGGTGAGCATGTTTGTCTCATCTGGTCGTTCATAGCCTTGTGATGGACTTATGACCTGTCCAGGGTGGACCTGACCTCTCGCCCTGTCACAGGTGATGGATGCTTCGGGACCCTCGTGACCCTAAACAGGGTCAAGTGGAGGTACAGAATCACAGTAATCCTGATAGTACTTTTACTTATAAATGTTTTGTTTTTGATGCACAATGTGAACTTTGCTTTGCTGGGATAGACTCCAGTTTCCAGCGACCCTCAGTTGGACTTTTCGGTTAAGGACGGATGAAGTACAAACTTTGAAATATTTCATGTTTTTCATTAATTTTATTTCCCTTTTTAATATGTTTAAAAGTTTTTCTGATTTAACGAGTAATTCAACATTTCAAGTGTTTTTCTTTTGTGTCATTCTTCCTGCAAACACATGTAAAGATATGCAACAAAGCTTTTTCATTCCCCCAATGATTCATTCTCTGCTGGGGACAGATCCGATCCGGACTACAAGCTGGAACCTGTACCCTCTACTTCCTCAGCTTGTGTGCAGAATGTCATTTCGAGTTGTACGAGTTGGATAGCCATTATCAGGAAAGATTTGGACTGACAATAAAACATGGGTCCACTTTAATTTCCTAAAACTAAATGAGAACCAAAGAGAAGTTATCTTGTTTTGGAGCCCTGAGCTGTTTCAGGTCCTTGCTAATTCCCATTCTAGGAATCTTGGTGTCATTACAGATGGTGCTTTTAAGACTGGTCAGCTCCCAGCTTAATACCAGAGATGTATAAAGTAGAAGTAAAACTAAAGTAGAAGTCGTGCCATGTTTTTGCATCTACTGATGCATTTAGAGCAGGTTTTTTCACCCACAGACTCATCTGCCTGCAGTGGAGCTGAGCTAAATAAATTCATCTGGTTTAGGGACTGGTTGGAAAGAGCGGCCGGACAGGACTTTAAACTTTCTACTTCATTTTATACATCTCTGCTCAAGTCTGGCATCTTAATAAGACATATTAATAAGGTCAAGCCTTATTTTAGCAATGAGACCTTGAAAAAGTGATCCATGCACCTATTTCTGCTCACTTAGACTATTGTAATTCCCTGGATGTGGGGATTTTACAGTCAGAGCTTCACCGCCGGCAGCTTGATCAAAAGGCAGCTGTCCATCTCCTCACTGAGAAAAGAGATGTGAGCATGTAAGTCTGGTGCTCTCTTCACTCCGCTGGCTTCCAGCCAGGTAGGGTTGATTTTAAGATTCTTTGTTTTTAAGTGTCTGAATGGGTTGACCCTAAAACACCTTTCTGATCTCATAGTCCTGCAACACCCCCCCTCAGAACGCTTTGTTCACTTTATTAAGCCAATCAGATGGTCTTGAAAGTTCCTCTATCTCACTTAAAAACTAGAGGAGACCGAGCCTTTGCCATTGTGGTTCAGCCTTTAACTGTGCAGTCTGCAAACAGTCTGTCAGCTTTTAGATCTATGCTTAAGATGCACTTGTTTGCCTTGGCCTTTGGCTGAGTACAGGTAACCTAGTGGAGTTTTATGTTGTACCTTTGTGTGTTGTCCCTGTGTTTTATGTTTTTATATTTTATTGGTTTGTGTAAAGTAGGTTGGAGGTTTTGGCATAAATGTGCATTATATAAATAAAATTGACAATGACACTGAAAGCAGCATAAGCTGTTATGAAATATCTGTGAATGTTTCTGCATCAAATAATGTAAATGAGCGTTGCCAAGAGCACTGATACAACCCCATCACAGAGGATACAGCTTTGGGACTTCTTGCCGATATAAATTTAAAGAGCGCAGTACATTGATTCATTAAGTGGTTTGATTACAACTCATTTTTCAGCTGTAAGTTGATCTGTTCCAGGTTCTTCTGAACCCAATGACATCTGTGGACAAGGTTAATATGAAGCATATTGTTTTCTTATTAAAATTTTGAATATTTCTGAAGGAAACTCCACACTGTACATTGGTAAGACAAGGGTTTTTTGTGGCACTCGCCAAAGTATTTCCATCAGCTGTTGAGGAGGTTACACACTAAAGCTCTTCACAATTACTATAAGGGTGTATTGATATTATGCGCAGAAGAATAGATCCTTGTCACTGATAACAAAGTCCTGAAAAAATATCAAAGTGCAAGTGCTTTCAGATCTTTTCAGACTTTCCTGCAATAGTTTTAGCACAAATATAATTCCCCAAGCGTGTGATGTCCCGATATGATAATCTCACATTATCTTCTAATGATCTTACCTTCTGTGGAATGCAGAGGCCTCTTTTCAACTCTGACTTTCCAGATTTCTAACGTCTTTCCTCACATGAGGAACCATATTATCACAGACATCTTTGCTTTATGTTTGGCTGTGCTGACAGCACGTTAACCCTTTAAAGCCTTTTAAGGGTTTAAAGCCTGATGATAAAAAATGAGGAGGGAAGTCTAATTTTTAACATATAAAGTCATTATCTGGCCCTTTAAAAAAACGCATAAAAAATATTTACAGTACATTTACCATTTATGACTGTGTGATAGCCTCTGCTCAGTGATTACTGGGATAGGCTCCAGCTTCCCGTGACCCTGAACTGGAAAGAGCGGCTTTGAATATAAATGAAGGAACTGTGTGATATGTAAAAACTTCTTTGGCGCATCGTTGTAATATTATTGCGTCCACCAGGGGGCAGAAAACATATATCAGATTGTGGACGACAAATTTTTTCTTTTGTACAAAGTTCATACCATAAAGTGATGCAAAAGGTCTCAGAGATTGTATGTGTCGCATATAATTCATACAGTGTTTTAGGGTTAATAAACAGCATCAAAGACTGACTTGATAGTAATGTTTTCATCCCATCATTCGAAATTTTTAGAAGACTTTCACTATTTATTTCTGTTTTTCATAACTATATCTGACCATTCTGGAGAATATCTGTTCGACTATGCGTCTGTCTGTCTGTCCAGTAATGTGTTCATTCTGTGCATTTATGTGAATCTAGATATTTTAGATATGTATCCGTGTCTATAAGCTCTCTCATGTGTCTTATGATGTGATAATGGCTCTCTAACCCATCACATTAAGCATAATGAGCCCAGTCAGGTGTGTTAACACCACCCTCCCACCTGCTCTAAACCTGCTGAGACAGGGACTTGTGGAACGCACAGGAAGTCGGTCGAACCTCAGGGGTCTTTATTGCATATTTAGATCTCCCTGAACGCCTCAGGTACGCACAGTGCTCCGTTTGATCAGTGTCTGTGGTGTGCATTTATGAACCCGCATTTGCATTTTAATGAATGCAGAAGAAAATTTGGAAGGCAACTCGCGTTGAGATGTAATGCATATGCGGCTTTGAATGTGTGATACGAAGCGTGTGTGTGTGGGTGTGCATGATATCAAAGCCTTGGGACTTAGAAAGCTGAAAGGGGCTGGCGCATTTGTTTTTCTGAGGATTATCAATGGCTGCTGCTGTGTCAGGCCCAGCTTCTCCTCTCAAATCCAAGAGCAGTATAATGGATGAAGGCATTAGGAAATACAATGCTATTGAGCTTGCCCAAAGATCCATTGTGCCAGCAGAGAAAATCAAGTGTGAAGAATGAGTCAAAAGGTAGAGATTAGGAATTATAGGGTGGTCCAAATTCAATATAACCCCCCCCTGAGAAATTAAGAGAAAGTTGCAGGCAGAACAGCAGATCCTCTGTCATCATCGCAACTGGATGAGCTTTCTTTACTTAGACACAATGCAGGTTCTCTGTGTGAAACTGGCTGCAAGGATTACTCTGTATGTGTCCAAAGGGTGTGAAAACCTTCCTGTTATCATTCTGGAAAACTCTCCCCCGCTGTCATCATATGGGGGGAAATATTATGAGTCTGTCTGCTGGCAAGTGTGTGTTACTCAGGGACAATCCTGCTGTGTTTACTTTCTGTAACAGTAGACGTTCAGCTTCCACATCACACAGACCAGGATCCCCGAGCCACAGCAGCGAAATCACTACTGTTTCCGCATGGGGATGATTTTCAGAAAAGTAGTGTGTATGCGTGTGTGTGTGTGTTTGTGTGTGCATGTCTGTGTGTGAGATGGAGGGGGGAAAAAAGTAAAGGTTTTGTTTTCACCGGGTGTATATGAAGGAGAATGATTTTCAAGCTTAGGTGGGGATCGGAAAATGATGAATATAATTACAGCAACCTGGAAAACTTAAAGTTAAAACCACAAAATGCTAAAGATCAGACTCTTGTTTGTTTATTCTAAATCAGCTGAGGGATCAGTCAATGAAGAAACCTTAAGTTCTGTTCCTGCAGGCAGCAGATAGCATTTAGACTGACTTTTTTCCCTCTCTTTTGTCGTTGTTTTTCCCAAATATGACTTTTAAAATGAAAAGGGTTCAACCTATAAATTGGCAACTCAAAGTATTTTAGGCACAAAGACATCTTTAGAAAAGCAACAATGCAAGGATTAAAGATGGAAAGCTCTGCTTGTGTTTGCATGCAATGAGCATAACCTCTATTTTAGCACATCATCAGTCAATAGTTAAGACAAACTTTCCCACCAGATTTATGGAGAAACTTTTGACTGGTTCGAGCTTTTTTCCATTGTGCTCTTGAAATAGTTCATTCAAATTCTGTTTTCAGTAAAATAATGTGCTTTTGAAATAAAACAGTCGGCAGGCAACTAAGCAAACCTCGGCTAGATGGATGGAGTCAGCACTACGAGACTGATCAAAGAAGCAGAATTTGGAATTTTTCCAGCAGCTTGTAATAAGAAGCTAAATTGTTTACAGAAGCAGCATGTGCTCTGTAATTGTTAAATGATGATTTTTTTTTACTAAGAAAATAGAAAGATAGCGGAAAATCATATGTCCAAAACACAGCCTCCGTTAGTTACTGTCCCTGCTTTGTTGACATTGGGCTTTGTGGTGAAGGATGGCGGCAGCGCCAAGCAGCGGTACTGCTCACTGGGCCCAACATATGGGTGATCTATCTGGTCCCATCAAAACAAAACGACATGGTTGACTTTCCCGCACACATATGGAAAGCATTGGGTCACACTCAGAAACAACACACACATATGCAGGGACATACACATAAAAACAGAGGAAAAAGGTAAACGGAGCTTCCAGATGACTACCACACCCCCTCCACCCCCTCCACCCCTACCCCAAACTCTCAGGTTACAGGAACAAATTTTCCAAAGCAACATATTCATCTTAGTTTTTCCTCTTAATGGCTTCTTTGCTATTTGGAGACCTGTGGAATATTTCCATCAGGCCAAAGGGTTACTGTAGATCTGTTTTCTGCTTTCAAAAGGAAAATGAATGCATCAAAATTATTTAATGCAGCTCTTGTAGCCTCAAAAGGCCTGCAGCATCTTTAGCCCCTCTAGGCCTGAAAACCCTGCAATGAATATCATGTCCGTTGGTCTCAGCTGTTGCCTGTATTTCTTTCATAACTGTCTGGTTTTGACCTCACAAGGACATAAACACAAAGGAACAAATATGCTAAACGTACTCTTTTTAAGCTATTAGACTTGCCAGTAAATCATTCAGTGTATCATCGTGGACTCTTTCTGTCTTTTTAAAAGAAATTTATGTTTAAAGTAGTTTAGAAATAGCTTCTATAGATGAATGTGGGTTTGAAAGGGTTACGTTTTATTGTAAGTTGAGGCCAGAGAGCGTCCTTAAAATCTACAAAGACTCTGTTACAGTGGTGTTGATGCAGTAGCTCCTGAACCTTTATGAGTGTGCTGAAAGGTCTGCTGGTGGGAGGAGACACAGATGGATGCTGGTCAGTGGAGGCTAGTGGGCAGACGATAACAGGAAAGCATGGAGTAATAATGAGTGATCCAGATGAGGGGGGGCTTTGAAGGAATAGGGCATGACCTTCTACTGGCACTGGGTTATACCTCAAGGAAGCACTTCAGCCACTGTTATTATGGCGATCCATGTGGAGATGCTTTTTTTTTTTTTTTTTTTTTAAACTTAATTTTACAGTATGGTTTCATTTTCTTTTGTCTTTTCTTTTTTTTTTTTTTTTTTTTTTTTTTTTTACAGTAAGTTAATGCTTTGCTTCCCATTCGGGGCATTTAGTTCACCTGAGTTTTCTCTTTCTTGCTATGACTTGCTAAGTCACGCTTTGTGCATAGCAAATGTGCACTCACCATAACCCTGACAAACACACATATCATTCCTAAGTTACCTAGAGCCATGGCTTCATCACAGCAAAGCTCACCTTTGAAGTAAAAGAAAAAAAAAGCTATAACTTTATCTGTTTCCAAATGCAACACCTCAGAGTTGGAGAATTGGATCATTGCCCATTGAGGCACGGTTAGTTTATCCTTTTTTAAGTCCAAGTCTCCATCACCATTCCTCTTCCTTCTTTATGTCAACTTTCTAGTCTTGATTATCTTTTAATATGACTCCTGTTTGCAAATAAGTTCTACATTTTAACTCTGGGGACACATGGTGTTCATCCACAGCTGCATGTAATTCTTCATCTATCCAAAGTCTTGTGGCTGTTCCCATCTCCATAATCACAGCCAGCATTTTAACAGTAGCCATGTGTCCTGAAGTGCTCTCTGTGGCTGCATGTCTATATGCACTCGATCTGTGCACACACGCTACACACACTTGAAGTCATTAGTGCAGAATCACTGCAGGTCTTTAAAAGTTTGCTTCTACACTGAGAGCTGATGGGAGGAAACGTGCCATAGGTGCTCAAAGCAGACTAAGTTTTGTTAAGTGCATTTCCAGAAACATTTCTTTTTTTTTATCATGAAAAACCACGCCTCTGACACTCACTCACTCACACATGAAAATATAGTTACACTGTTCATTTACATTTATTTTTCTCCTGACATTTTGCAACTGTGTGCGGTTTCTGCGCTCTACACTGTTTAGTTTTCCTAAGCAGAAAATACGTCTGTTAGATGTGTTTAGGAGATCAATTGTCAATGGAAGAGATTACTCGGCTTTGAAAAGGAGTAAACAGGAGTAGAAATCGCTTTATCAGTTTGGAGCTGTTCCTAAGTGTCCTAATGTTTACATGAATCTTCACAGTTGAAGCGGAGCCATATTGTATAAGGAGTAGTTTTGTTTTCATCATATTAAGATCCTTCGAAAGAGACAGCACCATTATTATGAGCTGCAGGGGATTATTTACAAGACCTTGCAGGTCTTAGTGTTCAGAATTTGTGTCTTCTTGCCACTGTCCTTGGCAGACCTTACGTCCGTATGTTATGAATTAGATTCCCGGGGGAGGTGCATTAGAAGACTTGAAGAGGTTGATACCAGAGGAACATTTACCTGAATTTAACAGCCTCCTTTACATCGCTGCCTAAAGAAATAGTTGGTTTAATTTATTGTAATTACTTTTAACTTTTCCTGCCAAGTGTGAGAAAGAGTTCTGTAAGTAATAAACCCATAGCGTTCTCTGTCATGGCTGTAACTTGTACTTTAAAAGTTTCTGGATGTTTTGCTCATGGCAGAACTATTTAAAAGCCCATTTCCTTTCTAAAAGTTCATTGAAGGAGGAAAGTAATTAAGCTATAATGTCTGCAAACACACTGCTGAAAAGCATCATTTAGCTGAAAAGAAAGCTAAAGTTGCAAATGACTTTTTTTTTTGTACCAGTCATTAGTGTGCACCCTATTTTCTTTAACAGTGTTCAGGACGGTCACCATGATGTTTCGTATGGAAGCCAAGTGTGGCCGTACTTGCATTTTTCTTTACTCCCAAAATTTATTGTTAACAGGATCATTTATCTCGTTTTCTCAGAAAAAACCCCCAACTTTATTTAAATGCAGGGTTGTGAAGGTGTTGGATGTGGGCCTTGTCCATCAGACCAACACACAGAGCCAAACATTCAGTTAGACTCACACTCATTCCTAGCGACACTTTAGAGACTCAAATCAGCCAAATATCAAGTATTTGAACTGTGAAAGAAAGCCGAGAAAGAACCAAGGGATACACGGGGAAACTCCACACAGGCTAAGGAAATTAAAAGTATCTTGTTGTCGCCTTTTCGCCTCAACCCGATGTTGGGGTCATCACAGCAAATCATTCCTTAGTTGAAATGGCAGATGTTTTATGCTGGACGCCCTTCCTGATGCAAGCCTCTGCGTTTATCCTGGCTTGGAACCGGCCCTCAGAGAACAACCATCCCCCTCGGTGCTGCAGCAGGAGTAGGGGAGCAGGACTCAAACCGTAGACCGTCAGCTCGCAAGACAAGGGAATCTAACACCTGAGCCACTATCACTGAAATATGTGCTGGTGAGTTCTAGTGGCATCCCAGTACAGAGCTGTATTGTACTGGGATGCCTTGGGACAGCCAATCCAGCAATCCAGAGATGAAAGCTTACATCACCCCATCGAGAAACATGATCAATACATTCAGTTTTACTTCTATCAAGTGTGAGAAAAGCTGAAATTGCAACGTGTCTCAGTATTAGGTTTTAGCAATCACTCATTAACAGCTTTACACACATACACCCTGACTGTAGTCCCTCCGCAGCTGTTATGGGGTCTATTTTGATGATAAATAATGAATCAAGTGTAAAATGGTAACTACTTACTTTTGAGCACACTTTAATAATCTTGTTATCCCGACAAAACATTTGAACTTATTAAATGAACGAGTTATTTCAGGTCTGCTCTCTGCTTCTGTCAGTCACTCATGTCAGAAACAACAACTTCATGTATTATGCAGATGACTGTTTACTTTTGTCTGTTATTTTCTTCTTTAAAAGTATAAAAAAGTAATGTAGTAAAGTAATGAATAAAATCAAATTAGTGTTTTTGCAGGTGCTTAGTCTCTTATTGCATAATAAACAATATGCATTTGAGAAGTGAAAAACATCAAAATGTTTCAGCTTATTTTCTAACAAACAAATTAAAAAATTAGAAATGCATCAAAAACTTTTACTCCATAAGGACGATTACCAGATGCCTTCTTTAGATATTTTTACGGCCCAGTCACACACAGAGACATGTGTACATGCTTTTAGTCTCTGCTGTCTAAATATTCACCTAAAGTCTGGCCAATTTTAATCTTATTTATTATTTTTCTTTTTATATTTTTTTAATACTTTGATTCCTGACAATTAGCACCTTATAACGTCTCTAATTATACCTGCTGCAGTAGAAATGATCCAGGCCTCAGGGTTGAGGACTGTGTGGGAGTGTAGCCACTTGGAAAATGACATAGTGTGCCACAGAAAACACTGAATATTAATGGAAATACAGACTGTTTTGTTTTTCTTCATTCGCAGCACTTGTTTCCTTTATTTCTCTTTTAGTCCATTGCTTTTTTGCTATTTCACTTTTAACATGTTTCTGGCCTGAGCCGGCTTTCTAACTGGACCAGATGTTGTGTTTGGATTGTGGCTGGCATTGTTCTGGTGTAACTTCAACCGTATGCAGGAGTACGCTCGGCGGTTGTGGTTAAAGTGAGTCTTCATCCCTTCTCTTTCTTCGTTTTGTGATTCAAAGGAAAAAGTCAAATATGGTATGCAGCCCACCATGTCTTGCCTGTGTGACTGTCGTTACGCTTTTCTGACTAAATACCACCTGTCCAAATTTCTGTAAGGTCAGTTGGTCAGTTGACTCATTGACAATGACGCAAACTTGGATGTGGATAGTACATTTCCAGGAAAATCATCTCACACATTTCCGTGAAAATTAAAGAAATAACAAGCAAAAAAACGATTTCTGAAACTCAATCATTTTATTTCAGTAGGGCAAACATGCATATTTTTCTTGGGTTGTGGGGAAGAAAAAAAAAAAATCATATACAATAATCCTTTATGTAATCTGCCTGGTTGCATTTTCTCGTGTAAATCTTCAATAATTTTATTTTAACACTTTATCTAATCATTATGCAAGTAAAGCTGGAGTTATTCTTCTGCAGGCTGCTCATAAGAAACATATTTAATATGCAGGCTCCATAATATGTGCATAGACGTTTACTCACTCACTGTGCATCACTCCAGCCAGACTTTAACCAGTCTACTGGCTTGCTCATCATCCTAGTTTATGTAGGGATATAAACACCAATATCAGTCTTTGCAGCATAGATTACCCTTCTTTGTCTCTGATGACATACAGCGGATTTGTGTATTTTGAGAAGTACAATTTCAGCAGTAGACATAACATGTGAATGAGCTCGAAGTTAGATTTAGATTCCATAGGACAAGCATGCAAATGTTTCTCACTGTTTATAGACTCCTTACAGTTAAATGGATCTCCTCATTCAATGTCACTTCCAGCAATACGGGGAGAAACAAAGATGAACGCAGCAGACATAGAAGTGCTTAACACAAAATGGTAAAATAAATGTATACAATCTATCATTCTGCATTTCTGTCTTGTAATTATTGCATGCAGACTATCAAACTATCAGTGATAATGACAGTGTGTATGTGAAGTAGCAATCATAATACTTCCCCCGAGTGAAACAGACCACAGAATATATACAGTGTACTGTATGTGGTTCACAGAGCTCTGATTGTAGCCCTGGTACTGTAAACTAGAACAGATTCTGAATCAAAACCTCTGAGGCTCTTCCTGACCAGTTATGAACACAGCAAGAACACCAGTCAGCTTTTAAATCATGTTCTGCTCCAAAATAAAGACACTCCGCTTCTTTATTTTCAGGTTTGAAGTGGAAACACGGATACTACTGTCAGTGTTTGTGTTTGCGAACTGCCAGATTAATTGTCTGATTATCCAGCAAGTCTGCAGTGTGTGTGAAAGATAAGAGATGCATTAATCACACATAACAATGCAGATGTTTTAGTTCTTCTGTTATATCAAAAGATATGGCACAAAGGGTTTTATATGTGATAAATAATCCTATTTATTTGTTGCATGTGAATGTCTGACAAATGTGTGCCAACACATGTACAAATGTATAAATGCACACATACACACAGGTGCTGACGCAGAGTGGAAAGAGCTGGTTGATGGTGTGTGGTGCTGCCCGTAACGTGGTTTGCTGTGAGTCTGCTCTCTGCTGGACAGATCCACTGTGATGTGGACTGTGTGTATCAGTGACTGCTTCTGCTGCAACTAAATGAAGATGCTTGAAGAAGCAAGTTAAAAACACATCTGAGGTCTCTCTTTCCAGGTTTAGTTGAGTCATTTGGTTCAAAACATGTGTTCTGGTGTCTTACTGACATAAAAGAACAGAATTAACATCCTGCTTCAGTTACTTCGATCCTGAAAAGAGCTTTTTATTTACTTTTCTTTCTGACATCTGTTAAAGTTTGAGATTTCTCTTCCAAAAATCGATGCTTTGTTAATTTCATGTGATGTTCAATTCCACAGAATCCATTTGAACTTCTGGAGAATGCTGAACTGGTGTGTTTTGCCTAGCCCAACATTGAAAGAAAAGTACCCTTGTGGATTCCTCAGTTATGTTTTTTTTCCTGTTTTACCTTGTGGTCTTTGCTTTAGTGTTAAGATGCAAAAGTCTGAACACATAATGGTAGAACCTGCCATACAGATATCATGTTTTGTACAAACCCGATAATAATGTGCAACAAGCACAGTAGCTAGTTTATAAACTCCAGAAGTAAGCGCTCAACTTAATATTGGGTTTTTTATTGCTGTTGGACTAAATATTATATCCTGTGCTCCAACTTTACCCCCTCATTGGTGCTCAACCACATTAAACTCCTGCCTATCTAATGTGGTAGTGTGAAAAAGCAATGAGAACGGTGGGAAAGTGGGTTATCATTGATAGGAACAAACCACCACTTTTATCTACGTAGTCTGGGTCAAAGCAAAGTTTCCAGCCGCAGGAAAGTTTTTGATGCTATGGTTGCAGTGAAGTTTGAATCTGGGGCCATATAAACGGAACACTGGGTATTAGATTCGCATAAAACAAAACAAGTTGGAACCCTTGAGGCGTTTTCTAATGGATATGGTTGGCTGTCAGACAGAGCACAGCTGGGAGGGCTTTAAATATGGGTATTTAACAATGCAGCCTTAGACACTTTCTCTGCTCACTCCACAAAGGTTTTCATTATTTTGATTTGGAAAATTGTGGCGAATTGCTTTTGACAAATTTGCAAGGTCAGAGTGGTATTGTTTCAGTGAAGTTCACTGGAAACTATCACAATATCCACACCCTACATATAAATGAATGACAATTGTCATTTTAAAAAGGAAAAAAGTTCAGTCTCACAGAATCTTCAAAAGGAAACATCTTGAAATAATGCAGAATTTTAGTGTGTCTCGTTTTGTTTATTCTAAAATGAGTTGCTGCATAAAAAAAACAGTAATTATGCGAGTCTTTTAATTCCTGCGTCTGTAAGTGTTTTAAGTAAAAATGGTTCCTACCTGATGAGTGACCGTTAAACGTACAGCACATTTACATTACTGCATTTTCTCACAGAGTGAAGAGACATGAAGGAAGCTTTCTCAAGCACACACACAACGGGGGAGTAGATTTCCAGGGGTTAATTGGCCTTACTCATGACCACACAACACAACGCTGAGGGCTTCTCTGGCAGAGATAAGAGGAGCTCACCGGCTGACACTGCCTTTTAGATCATGACAGAAAAATATCACAAACACACATTAGACACTCTGAACAAGAATTTAGTCTAATGCTGTACTACTGGCACAGGCCAGGATTAAGAAGGATCTTTGCCTACTGGAGTAAGTAAAGCCAGAGTAATTATACAAACAGCACCATGGATGCTTGATGAGGTTTATATCTCTAGCCTACGGCCGTTCCTTTTTGTCTCTCTAGACTGTAATTGTTTGTCTAAATGTTAAAATTCCTATTCACTGAGAGCTTTGAGAATCTTTTGTTGTTTTCCAAGTTTCTGCTTTCTGCTGTCTTCTGGTTCTTGTTTTTGCTTTGGCAAACTAATCTCTGAGTAAAACAACAGCATGGGGATTGTACCTAAAACAATCTCTGAACTTTTTTACAGCATAGCTCTTGGTCTCTGCTTTGCATTTTTTTCTGCTTTACCTTGTGGTCTTTGCTTTGGTTTTAAGGTGTCTCAATATAATATATGTATATAATATACTCGCTAAATATACTACATTGCAAAAAACAATGAGAAATCAGGACTCACATGAACTTTCATCCACTTTACTTTTTAAGGGATTATTATTTAACCAGCTACAGATTTATTGTAAAGACATACAAGACCAAGATCAAGATAGATGTTAAAAAAAGAATCATTCAGAGGACACAAAAACACACATCCACATTGCACACTACACCACAAAAATGCCACTGCTTTCTGGGAGACTCCCTCAAGCCATTAGTGTCACATTCACATCATTCATCATTGGTGTCTGTGATACTGCATGCATTCTTCATAAAACACAAGCTGTGATCCAGACATTTGGTGGGGAGAAGACGTAAGGATGGCTTATAGACAGACAGCAGATAAGGCTTGCATGACAGTAGTAAATGAGGACTTTGTTAGTTTTGGCTGATGGATGGTTAAGTTCAAGAACGCCCCTCATATAGCAAGTTGTTATTTGACTCCTTTGTGAGGTTTAAGCATACAGTATAATTGACATTTACGAGATGCATGTAAGTTATATCACTCTCTTCACACATAAATGCAAGAAAGAGTTCCTAATTCGATTAATCTTTCACGTAAACGAGCTGTTTCCCGCTTTAAACGAGAAGGACACAGCGGGATTGCAGGATTCTGGAGAGTAAATACCCACAAAATGAGACAAAGCAACAACGAGTTCATGGCATCATGCAGGCAACGTTAATATACCTCATGTATGAGTGATTGAAACTGCCATATCAAAAGGGCATCGTGGATATCCCGGACAGTTTGACAAAAAAAAAAAAAAAATGATTGGCAACACAAAAATGTTAGTTTTGTCTTCTTTGCAAACTTATTTTCTCCACTGATGTTACTGCATGCCAAAGAATGTGGACTTATTAATATCGAGAGGACCCTGAGGTGGACAGAGGCTTGGGAGAGGCACAGAGGAATTCAGGGCTGCAGGATATAACAGAGGGGCTCCACTTTGTAGACAGGTGGACAGGTAGAAACAGAGGCTTCATTGTCCGTGGCTTAATCAGGCAGGCAGGTGTTCCACCCAGCACTCACCTCACCACAGCAGTGCAGCACACTCCCCGACTTCTCGCCTCTTCCCAACCATCATCTCCCTCATGCAGTCCGCAACTCAGAGTGCCTGCAGTCATGGTCAGTGATATTAAGTTGGCTTCAATACTGACGGATTAAAAAACAATAATTGATGTTATTGGAAAGCTTACTACAGCATTAAGTAACAGTTGAGTGGGAGGTGTATCATTGGCTCATCCAGTCATGGAATTTAATGGACTGGTGTTGAGTGCATAATAATTTTCAATTATGCACTCATGACTGAAATAACAGGTCATAAAGGTAAAGAACTGAGTTAGCTTTATGAATCTGGAGCATTAGGGAGAAATATAGGGACAAAACAAAAGCAGTTAATGCAGAGTGCAGAGCAAAGGGGACGGGGTGCAGCGTGTGAGTTAGATGAAGTTGTAGATGTGTTTCGATTTAAGAGACGATTCTGCCAAGCCACGTCCAGGTTGATAAATCTGTCAGCAGTGCAGCCAGGCCATACAGATCCAGGTTACAGTAAGACTTGACTCTGCTGTTCCCCAGCTGTCTTGGACATTATCCAGAACCTCATACTATATTCTGGACTGACTCCAAGCCTCAGTTCTGTCCTTATTGAGCTGCAGCACGCACCCCTGCCACTGCCAGCCGGACGTCCTCTTGGCACTCTGCCTTTCAGCTATAGCCTTACTCTGTGGGCACTTTAGCTGAGCTAGTATTCCTCTCTTCTTCCTTTGTTTATGTTAAAGTTTGCAAGGAATTATTATTAATGCTAATTCTCTTCTAAGACTTCAGGAAATTGCAGGAATTAAATTTCCACCTGTCCTTGTTTCCATAAATCTTTCTTAATTCCAACCAGCCTTCTTATGTCTAAGTATGTTTTTGAAAAGAGATGACCAGGGAAAAACCTGAGTGTGACCAGAAAAGACACTGTAATTGCCTAATATAATTCAGCTGGCCCTCTTTTGTGGTCTTCAGAGGGGTGCCAAAAAACTTGGAGCAGTTTAGTACTGTCTGTACATGGCCTTGATGCTGTATTTAGAGCCAAAGAAGCAGGATCATGTCTTGGGGACTTGGATCTAACTTTTGGGATCTGATGGTTAGAGTCTGGTCACACTCGCATTTAACCTGTGGTGAAGCTCTGGACACATTACTATCCAAGTGGCCACGAGGCCACTCTGTGGTCCAACTCATTGTGTCTTTGGTGGTTTGCTGATCTTGGTCCCCACATAGAATATTTGACTGCAGTGCTGTTGTTTTTCTGGCCGAGGCCTCGCGTACACTTCCAATCTGCAGACAGTGTTTTGGAACAGATCATTTTCTGTGGCAATCTGCATTTGATTTTGTGTCTGTTTTCGGATGCATTTCACGGTGATGCAATGCTTCCATCACAGCTCATCAGTTCAGGGCTGAGTATAAGTAGATGTTACAAGTGCACGGCTCAATTACGCTGTGAAAGGCCTCTTGTTTAGTGTATTAACTGTGAGAGAAGTCAGCTCTGCAAGAGGGTGTGAAACTGGCAGATAGCAGGCAGTACTCAACATGCCCATCTGTACTTTAACACCACTCTCTTTAACTCCCCTGTCTCTATTGCACCTCTCTCATCAAAGCTTGACTCTTCACCAGGTTTTTTATTGGTGTATGTGTTGTATGTGTTCTGTTTGATTAATGATACATCTTTGTATCTCATCCTGTGTAAGCTACACTTGTCTTCACAGTTATATTTTATAGATCGATTCATGTGACTGCACTGTAGAAAACCACTTCAAATCTGGTGTTGTGTGGACAAATTTAAAAAGGATGTACCAGCATTAGTTGACAATGGTTTAACGCACTGTGTGCTGAATACTTGACTAACTCTGATCATGCATTTTAAACTTTGTAAACCTCCCAATGCAAATTAATTTTAATCCTAACTGTGTGCTTTCAACTTCTAATAATAATTGTTAGTGTGAGCAATAAAACATTATAAATGGGAAATAAATGGAAAGTAATTGAAAGGCCTAAAAATTAGGTGAAAGATGAAAGACAAAACAACAAAATAGCCATGTGTGTTATTACAGGTGAATGACATGGTCATGTAGCAGCACATACAGATGATGGAAAGTGACTGTTCACTACTTTAGAGCACTTTTGGCATAAATGCAGTGTTTTGCACCTTGGACCAACATAACCTTTATGCTATATGTTCTGTTAGGATATTGGGATTAAAGTGTAGCTAGTTATTCAGGAAATATCTACACAATAACTACATATCTACAATATCTTAATTTTTCAGTATTTTAATACCAATAGGAACCAGAGCACTGGACTTTTTCAAATTAAGGTTGAATTGTGTTTCCAATCAGATACTGGCCCCCCTTTTGTTTTGTGCTGGCTGTGCCTCTGCTCAAATGACTTTGGCTTCTGGGATTAATGGGACTGGAGCCTGAAACTCGAACTGATTGACCTCAGGACCACCATGGTCCTCAACCACATTAATGTGCTCTTCAAATGATTCTGGAAGAAAAAGCTCACCAACCTCATATGAAATCTCTGTGGCTCCTCACTTTTCTATTGCTTTTAAGGTTCAATGTTGGATTCATTTCATTTAAAGGAAGGAGAAATTTAATTTTCGAGTTCCCATGTTTTTGTTTAACACTCATCTTCTGAAATAGCTGTTTTCTGAAGAGAGCTGCTTGGAGAAAAATACTTAAGTTTAAATGAAAAAATGAACATATTTGTTGGGTATCTTCTTAAATAAACTTAATACAAAAAGTAAGAACATATGCATTCGATCAGTTATATCCCCTTTGATGATACTAATTGGTATTATATTAAAAGTTGTTGAAAAGCTTGATTAGTTACCTTTACGACAGGACTGTGTTTCTGTGGGATGAGAAACTGCAGTTTTATCCTGCTGGGATTCACTCTTGTTTTGAACTTCAAGTGTTTCTATGTGTGTGTGAGTCACAGATTTATGACTGGCACCTGACGACAGATATGTTGGAATGAGATTACGGAGCCACAAAATCCCATCTGGGACCTACTCCATCCTCCAGGATGACAACAGTCTCCCACACAATCATCACAGAGTATCTCCAGAATTTGGGGGCAGAGAGGCTGGAAGGGTCTGCTGTGAGTCTAGGCCTTAGTGCAGTTGAACGTATTGGACCTGCTACTGATGCTGCATGTGCTAGAGTGACCAACACAAAAACACTGGTTGACCTGCAACAAGCACCATTAGAGGAAAGGGACACTATCCTTGAACAAAATATTACCAGGTGAGTGAGCAGCATGGGGAGGAATATGTATCTATGGGCATCCAACACACTAAAGTGTGAAATGGAAAAAAAAGAACTATAAGTAATTCATAAGACGCATGTATAAAAATAGTGGAATATTACTGGGGATTTTGACACACTTATGCTCATTCCATAGAAACATGATCCTTAAATGCCTGTGAGTTGGACCTCACTGTAAAGGTGACGCGTCAGACCTTCTAACAATATATAATAAAACACCCTAGCAAAATAATTCACCAAAAACTAATTTTATTACCTCAGAGCATAATTTACATCTAAACTATAAGGTGGATGTGATGCAAAAAGTCTTTACAAAGGGAAAGTTAACTGTAAGACACAAAAAAGACACATACAATGATATTTTTTTAAAAACTGCTTGTTTATTTCAGTAAGTAATTTTATGGCAGCTGTTCCCTCCCGTTTGAGCCTAAAAATACAATTCCTAATAGTCAAAATGCTGTGTCATAATAACTGCAAGTGATTAATTGTATGACATTTTTTTAAACTACTTTCTGAGTGAAAAACAAATACAGTTGCATTTATCACAAGGGTGATATTGTGACAATAACCTCAAAGATACAGTTCTTCTTTTCATTTATGCTGCTTATGATCATTGCATTAATAGTATCTGTAGAGGCCATTTATGTGTTTTTTGTTTTCCTTTGTAAGAAATGGCTGTTATGTAAGTTAAATTATTTTTTTGTATTATACGTAAGTATGTTAGGTTATATTACACAGATTTTTAGTTAAAGTCTGTTATTTAGCTTTTTGAGTGTGAGAGCGGTGAGGGAAGACAGGTAATCCATGTCACGTCCGGGGATGGTGTTCTTTTTTTGTTGGAAATCAGTGTCAGGTGGTGTGATACAGGATGAAATGATTTTTTTTTACCACTTTCAGGTGTTTTGTTGGTTTTTGTTTCTGGAACAAATATTTAATGATCCACCTTTATTTTATTCTTTGTTTAAAGAAAAATATTTGTAATTTTCTAAATCTTTTCCCTTTTTATTTTATTTGGGTTTTGGAAATAGGGACAAAAATCAGACAGTCCACGCTGCCACCGCCCTGAAAAGTAAGGTGGAAAAGGCCGGCTGCTCCTCTGATTCACTTATTAACCTGATTTTAATCGTGGTGTTTTCTTTCTTGTTGACAAATCCATATGAAATGTGTCAGTGCCCGAGGAAATATGTTTGAGCAGACACCCCTGACTTGCAAAAGACAGTAGCTTTTGACGAGGACAAATTGCTTGCTATTTTAAGGATTTTCAGATTAGTTAAGTCAAACACAACATTTCAAGGAGAAGAAAACAGACACATCCTTCGTCCTGATCAGTAAAGAGACCCTAATACTCAGGGATTATCTCTGAACCCTCACATGTCACACCCACAGAAAAGTGGCTTTTTAAGTTACACTACACACCCAAACACAACTTTGACATTAATACAAAATACATTAAACTATGATAAGTTTTGTTTTGAAGGAAATAAACAACAAGGCTGTGTATTCAAATGTCACAATGAGTATTTTTTTCATAAAAACTGATGAAAAAAAAATCTCTCATTCAGCGCTTGAGCTTAAATGTTTTTATTTACGGTATTAAGGTATCTTGTTCCATCCACTGAGGATGCACATTAGTTATCTGCCCATATTTTACATCCACTACTGTTTCTCATGTAAACGTCTTCACAGTGAAGCATGTTACTAAGCAGACAACTGATGAGGTCGATGAGAGGCAGTAATTGAACAACTGAGTGACTATGGGTTAGTAAATAGAGTTGGCGAGTGAGGAATGGGTCAGTATAGGTCAGAAAATGTCAGCACAGCCAAATCAGATGCTGGGCCTCAGCCGTGACCTGGGCACAGTTGGATTTATAGTTCCAAAAACAGTCCGTAAGAGATGTTCAGTCCTAAAGCCAAAGTTAGCGTGTTGCAACGACACACCTCATTACTCCGGGACTTTTTCTTTTATGTGTAAGTATATTTACTTTTTTACTGCAAAGAATCTAGAAAAAGTTCAAGTTCAGTCGCCCAAGTTTGATTTGAGCACACACAGCTGAATGTATACATTACACTTATATGTATGTTAAAGCAGCGTAGTTTATTTAGGCTGTATTTAAATGATCTATGGCACATTTAGATTCTTTCAACAGCAGCTTTTTTTCTGCAGTATAACTACTTGTTTTAGCATTCCTCACCCTGTGTTGTGTGTCTGAATGTGTGAGCTTTGTTGTTGTTCTCCATTTGTCTTTCCTGTGGTTGCAGTCTGAAGTATTTATTGATGCGGTTTGTTGTTTGTCATGTGTTTTCAGATTCTGACCTGTCAGAAAGTAATATGTCTCTGTTGACATTTCCAGACACTCATGTTGTCTGTGTGTGACTGAGCTTTAGACTTTGCTTTCTCTTGGGACTGATTGATAAAGTGAGAGTTTCTGTTTAAGCTTCTGTGTTCCCCAGTGGTGTCAAAAATATTCCCATTTATTACTCAGGTATAGATACTCAGGTTTAAAAAGACTTGTGTAGAAGAAAAGGTACAAACTGTTTTTTTTTTTTTTACCTAAGTAAAAGTACATATTAAAAAAAATACTTAAAGTATAAAAGTAAAAGTAATGCAAGTGTGAAAAATACCATTAAAAAGGAACTCTTAAACTTTGGCTCTGGATTCTGCAGTACACTTCCAAAAAACAATTTTCTAAGTTACACGACGATAATGTTATATAAAATGGTAATACTGACAAAGCTGGGAAGCACTACACCTTTTCAGCCACATAGATTTTAATGAAAATTACCACATTTGAGTGCAATGCAAATACTTGCAAAAAATCATATATTAACATTAAGCTGTGTTTCATGGCTTGGATGATATGACTTAAGCATTGTAATGTTGCAAATAGTCCAACTTCAAAAATCATGTTATAATATGTTAGAATAGCTGGTAGAATATACATAAATATAAGCTTATATATATATATATATATACA